>NW_027152976.1:47256-109785 GCF_002600585.1 Cystoisospora suis
TACTCGGCGAGAAAGGTTGTGCTTCGGAGACGTCCTCTGAAGGCCGCTGCTCCTCGAGGATCTCAGAGGACATGGGGGCAGCCTGCTTGCCACTCGCCGACACCGATGTAGGCCCAGCTCCTAGGTCCTGATTCTTCAGAGAAGACTTTATCTCCCCACCACTCTCCACCGGCGTCTGCTGTTCTTCCAACTCCCCCGCCTCCATCGGGGCAGAAGCAGGGCCAGGAGGGGTTCCGCTCTCAGGGCCGCTCCCCGTCGGGCGAACTGGAGGTTCATGGCTCATCGGGAAGGGTGCAGTGAAGGAGTCGCCACCTGGGGACTCCACCTGTTCATCCATCTCCGCAGCCATAGGGACAGATTGCTTGCCACTATCGAACTGTGATGTAGCTGAAGCGTGGGGGCGCTGATTACTCGGCGAGAAAGGTTGTGCTTCGGAGACGTCCTCTGAAGGCTGTTGCTCCTCGGCGATCTCAGAGGACATGGGGGCAGCCTGCTTGCCAGTCTCCGTCGGAGGTCCATATGGGTGTCCGGGAGGCTGATAATCCTGGACCGCCACCTGCGAGGGGGAGTTGTTTCCTGAGGTTTCCTGTGAGGGCACGGGGCGCTCGTCTATCTCAACAGGTGTGGGTCTAGAATTCTGCAAGCTCTCGGACTGAACAGGTGCCAGCGGAATTGCACCGGGCCGATAACTCAGAGGGTAAGGGTGGTTGCCTGTGCCGAGCTCCGAAGGCATTAGGTCTTCATCCACATCAACAGCCATAGGCTCGTACTGCTTCCCACTTTCAGACTGGAGTCCAGGCGGCACTCCGAAGAGCTCGTTACTCATTGCGTCGTGGATTGTGCCTGCTTTAATCCCGGGTGGCGTTTGGTGCTCTTGTGTCTCAGAAGCCGTCGGAGTGGTTTGCATCGAATTTTCGTACACTGCGGGCTCGGAAAGAGCTTCAGGGCACGGACCGCTAAGAGCGAACGGAGTCGCGGCGTCTGCCGCGTTTGGTTTGGGCGACTGCTGCTGGCCTACCTCAGTGGAAGACTGCTTACCGCTCTTGAACTCTGTTGCAGTCGGAGCTGCGGACGGTAGATCAGTTAGCGACGTGGGCTCGGTGAATGACGAGTTCGCTTTGGCTGTCTGTTGTTCACTCGTGGCAACAGCCATGGGGACAGACTGCTTCGCACTCTCTGACTGCTCTTTCTTCAAGCGGGGTCGGAAGGAAAGGGGCCGCGTTGCCGACCCTCCCTCTGGGATGCTCTGCTGCGCCCACTGGTGTGAAGTGTCGCGGCCTCCTCGATTTGACTCGAGCTTTTTCTGTAGTCTACCTCTTCCTCTTTTCGCACCGGTCAGCTTCGAAGTGGAGTTTTTCAGTGTCTTCCAGAACCGCCGCTCTGCGGCAATGTGTTGTATGGTCCGCTCCGCTCCGACAAAGGCAGGGATTGGCTCCACCTTATCTGGATACTGTTCCAGAAACTGCGTGATGGGCACGAACACTCTGTCGCCAAACCACTGGCCTGTCAACGATAGTCAGCGTGACACGAGAGGAAAGTCGCGAGTCGGACGCAGGTGCGCCTCGAGGCGAGTTCTGCGAAGTGCTGAAGCTTGTGGGAAGGTGCAGTGTCCGTGTCCGCAAAGTGTGCAGTATGGATCAAAGGGTGTCCTTGCAGTCAATAGTAAACGCTTCACAGAATACAACTGTAAGGATAACCTAGGCGGCCGGATACCGACTCGGGACTCGCCACTGGCCGAGACTTCTGACCACAACGCAAGACTGTGACACTCGAGCGATAGTCCGTGGTGAACACACCTAGTGACGGTTGGTCCAGGATGACAGGAGCGCCAATCCGTGATAATTGACGCCGAGGTCCCACACCTGCGCGACAGGTCACAGATACTGCAGATGGTTCCTCGCTTTCAGCGTTCGATGGTGTTTTCACAAAACACGTCTTTTTTGAGCGACTAACCGCAGACGGTTCCAGACCCGGCATCCTGGACTGTCGCCGGTACTATAGCTCACCTGATCTATACAGCAGAGCTGTGGTTTCAATAGGACCGGCGCTGAGAATTATTCGACTACTACCTCTCCTGTTAAGGCAAGAGCGGGTAAGAGGCAAGCTCACTTCTGCGGCGGACTGGGCTCTTGCGTCCAAACGACGGTGGTCTTCGGAAAAAGCTTGGTGCGGCTTTGTTCCTACGGGATGAACCTCATCTCACACATGCGTCCGGATCATACGAGCCCGTGCCGATGTCGTCGTGAGCTGCGCGAACCGCGACCGTACCTAGCTTGGAAGACGCGCTCGCGTCTACTTGTCGGGCGGCCCTCCGCCCATTTTCTGCCTTTTGAACAGGCCGGTGCAAAACGCACACAGCTTTGGGGCGGTGCCGGTCTGTAGCCCATTCGATTGACTGAAACAATCAAGCACAGATATCACCACCATACAAGCGTGCATAGCGGGAAGAGAGTTCTCTCCACGACGAGCACCGGGGTGCATAGCCGATTACAGCAGTACGGAACGAGACTAACACAGTTCGTTCACTCCGCCGTCTACAAAGGACGACCACTCAGTGTCCTGCTTGCCGGTACTCCAGTGGGCAGCGCGAGTCCTTTCCGGAGCCTGCAGGCCACCGAGAGGACTCCGCGCCTGTCGAGATTGTTTCATTGCAGCAAGTCATGTGCACAACCGTGTCGACGACCCACCTCAACAAACTGTCCAGTTTTCAGGACGAGATCTCTCTCGGGAGAGAGCTCTTTGTCACCCTTCAGAAAAGTGTCCGCGCCAATGCGCATGCCGTCTACAGTAAAAAGGTTAAATGAGGCCGCTCCACTCCGGCCATAGTCCTGCAGGCCAGACGAGCAGCTTACGAAAAAGGGTGCTGAAGACCGCCCGAAGCTTTGACATACGAGTCTGCATCTAACAGAAGGTAATGGACTACCTACAGACTGGTACCCTTCTTCACCCAACGTTTCTTCAAACACTTCAGTCTGGGCGTTGACCGGAGTCGCCACCTTTTCCAGCACCCTCCGGACGTATGAGGAGGCCTGAAGAAAAGAGACTCGAAGGAGGGCGCGGGTGCAGAGTTCATGCCCAGTGCTTCCGTGTGCTGTTCGCACGGCAAATTGCGAAGCGGGGATAGCAGGACCACCCGCGTAGCATAGTCGTTTACCTCGTCGATCAGAGTCTGATCCCACTGGGCTTTCGGGAGCGCCTGCGTCAGGTACCGGAAGTAACTGGGACTCTCCTCAGCATACGTAGCCGGGTATAACGCGGTTCTGCCGCCCATCACAGCCGCCGACCTGGTCCGCACTCCTTGTGTTGTCCTGTAAGACTCGCTGATCCCGTCGTCATCCATGGCAGGACCTGACATAGTAGTGTAGCGGAAAGCACGACAGCATTTCTATACACCGGAAAATGTCGGCCGTCGCCTCCAATTGTCTTCGCAAGCGAACGGCGTCCCGCCGGATCGAAGTGAGGCACTAAGGACTCCGTAGTGCCACACCGGCGCCCAACTGTCGTCCGTGTCCTATTCCCACTTGCAAGAGTTTTTTTCGGGATCACCTGTTCTGCTTGCTTCCATTGCGTTCAGACTTGTTTCAAATGACCGTACGGGGCCTCTCTCAATCACCAGGACGCTCCTCCCTACGGAAAAAAACACGTGAAGGGGTGCAGATCCCGGACAACGTGGGGTACGTAGAATTTCGGCTCGACACAAGAAGGGCCTTGCGAGTGCCCCGGCAGCTGTGCGGGTATTGCCCGGCTCACCATCGTCCGCAAGAGTCGCTGCAAGCGGGCACCCCGTGGTGCCACAGCCAACTACTATGTAGTCGTAATCTTTGCCGTCCGTCAGCACTTGCGGTTCGTAGTCGAAACTCCCGAGTTGCCCAGGCAGGTGTTTTTTTTGGACCTCATCTGCAGCAGAAGGACGCGGACCCATGGGCCGAGGGTGAGGTACGCAGAGAGGGGAAGCAAAAGTGAAAGTCCACGAAAAGAAAGGCGGAGGAAGGCCGTTCTAGTTTCATGCCTCCGACAGGTACTCCCAGCGTAAAGCAACAGCTTCTTTGCCCCGGACCTCAAGCAGCCTCAGTTTCTTGGTCTGCTTCGCGCGGAGAATGTCTAACAACAAGCCCGTATATGCATGGAGGTTATCTGTACTCGTTCTCTCAGCAGACAACGAACTTCCCTTGGAGGCGACTGATCAAGCAGCGGTCAGGGAGGATGTACATTGTGGTCCGAAGCAAGCATGCCATTCTTTTCGCTCGCGTAGGTACGTTGGGCAGAATGCTGCAATGGCACTCCGGTCTCTTCTTTCGGGTGTGCAGCAGGACCACAATCCGGTATCGGGCTTTGAAGTGACAGCGCTCCTAAGGATGAGAACTGACCTTCGCGAGTGAGTGAGGAAGAAGGCTCCTTTTCTTTCACAGAGACGGGGTTCCCAACAGCCGCAATGTGGTTATGGCAGGTCCAATCCAAGATCACAGGGACAAAAGACACGGCGATAGCCAGAGCACCTCTCATGGCTTTTCGATAGCCGGGCGTACGGTACGGCGAAAGGCGAGTCATTCTACCGGCTTTCGAGAACTCCATAGACTGGGGAAAAGTCTCCTGCTTGGGCCCTGCTGCTGCCTTTGTTCTTCCTGAATCACACCTGTAGACTATAGCGCGCAGATAGCTGGGTCGAACGCCCACTCTACTCACAGCGGGGCATCATTGGAGCTTTCGAGAGTTGTTGTGCTTTCCTGGTTCAGAAGATTGACTTTCAAAAGAACCGGCGGGCATTCTGAGGAACTTCTTCGATACCTTGGGTGGAAAGTCCAGCTATCCAGGCTGACTAACCTCACGAGGGCGTACTGTCGACCTGTAGGAGAGTTGGAGTGAGAGAAACGCGCTGGCCAGAGAATCACACGCGAATGCGAGTTGGGCAGACTTGGTCACTGGATCTTCTCGCGAGAGACCATGGCAAATCTCCCGGATCTCTCCGCTCCTGATCAAAGTCAACATTACAAAAGCGTCTCCGAAAAAGCGGGGCGAGGAGGCGGTCACTCACACGTAGCCGGTCCGTCATCCCCGACCCCGGCTACGGTGTTTTTGAAGGGACATGTCTGTCCACCCCCGACTAGACTCCTAATATCTGGGAAGTCTCTTTGGAGATCCTCGTGCCCACATTGTAACGGGAGCATGGTACTTAGTCAGTGAATTTATCTCCAGTCTCTTTCTCCTCAATACGTCCCGAGGGCGGCCGTCAGCGAGGCAGGCAGTTGCGCGGCGGGGTGAATATATCAGCGGTCGGCGGACTGTGGGATCCGTATGTTACGAGCGATGCCTCGCAGTTCAGCAGCTACACCTGCGGCAGGGCCCAAGCTGACTACCAGTCCGTGACGTCTTTCTCTTATCGGTAGTCGGCATTCCAGTTTTTCTCGATAGGCGTCTACAACCGGGAGGAGAGTAGCGATCTGTTTCTCATCACAGCAAACTGATGCGACTCATCTGCTTGTAACCTAATCTGGTTGGTCTCTAACCCTCACTCTCCTAAGAGAATGAGCGCCCTCCTCACTCCAACAGTCCGAGGAGCACTATTTAATCGGCTCTCCAGAATGTACACATGCGGAAGTGAGACTGCAGAAGTAACAGCTGCCGGAGTGTTCGCATCGAGTCGGCAGAGGCGGTGACCGGCGAGGAGTGGAACAGGGGTAAACCGGTTGCCACACGAAACTGAGGGCCAGGCCACGTTGTTGTTTGGGTGTACCAGAGTGTCCACCACGCACAACGAGAATGCAAGTAGCCGGACTGGGAAAACGGCTAGCTGCCTCGCTCTCCCATCGCTTCTCACTACCTCGTCGCTTGCGAAGAGTTTTACTCGTTTCCCCCCTCGGTAGGCTTTTCGAGTTGTATCGGCGCTCCCGAGAACCTATCTGGCCCATATCCCGTTGCGCGCATGAACATGGCACAGAAAACGGTCGGCTATCGTTTCTACGGTACCGGGCTTGCAGAACGATGGGGAAACCAGCATTCAAATAGAAAACTTAACCCCACGAGGCTTATACACAACTAACCAGCTCGAGCCGGTTGAGGCCAATGGGTGAAAGGAGGCCAGGTGCGACTAGTGCGCCTCCTCGTAAAGGCCGGTTACGACCGCTGACAGTGCAACCGCGAGGGAGGTGGTGGCCTCCGAGTGTACCCGGCCGTGACTACGCTCTGAGTGCCATCTACGCTCTGTAGGAGGAACTTGGACGCAGCCTCCGTGATGACTTCATGAAAAATGGATGAATGGTTGGTTTGTCGGGTTTACTCAGTCAGACAGACAAGTGTCAGTGGAAGCTTTCACGACTGACTGAAGCATCCGATCAAGCCAACTGGGGCCATGACCAGGTACGCGAGGCACAACACGAAAAGAGGCCTCGGCGCGCAACATGGAAGTACCGTTCTCCAATAGGCACTTTGAGACAGTAGCCCTGGATGCGCGGCTGGCACTTCAAGGGCCAGATACCAAAAAGCTCGTACACGCCTGGGCTGGCGACATGTGTCTCGTGCCGCAGCGGTGAAAGCTGAGATAGGATTTCTTCGGCTCAAGCAACAGACTGGATCACACCCCGTCTTCACTTCCTACTGATCGAAGGCTCCCTTCCCCGTTCCTGGGCTGTTCTTAGCTTGATGCGCGCTGCCGCTCCTTTGTCATGCCCCCATATCTGAAGAATCCAGACGCCAACAAACACTCACACTCCTGGTGGACGAATAGAAACTCTCCATCACACAGATGCAGCCATCTGTGTTTGACTTTGTGCACCGGCCCCAACCCAAGTCATCGCTCGCGTGCGCCGACCCGCCGGAGGTTTGGCCGCCACGGGAACAAAGCGTCGTCCCCGTGGTGGAGAAGAACCACACCACAGCCAGCAAAGGCTCCTTACATGCCGAGCATCATCAGAGTCGCGGTTGGGTTCATCCTTGGAAGCTCGTTCAGGACGGAGCTATCGATCACGGAGAGCCGAAGAGCACCTTTCAGATCAAAATTCTGATCCACCAGCTTCCCCATGGGAACGGTGTTGGCATGGTGCCAGATACTTGACATATACGTCAAAGCGTACTTCGCCACGTCCTTGGGTACATGAGGGTCTGATGAATACGCAGTCATGAGACTCCGAAGACCGCACTATCCCGATACGCGGGCTTCTGAACGCAGGTTCACTTCCTGTTACATACGCGCTGTGGAACGTCCTAACTGTACTCGAACCCGAAAGAACTAGTCTCCGGGTAGCCGCAACAAAGTTCGCTTGTGGCCGATAATTTTGTTTTCGCTACGGGACCCTGCGCGATACCGGCTGTGCGTCTCTGTCTCGCTAATGCAGCCCGGGTGCATCTCCTGTTCAAGCCTAGCAGCGCGCACACAGTCGTTTACTTGCAGCAAGCAACTGTACGCGCGCCAGCGAGTCGCCCTCGAGCGCTGCGTTTTTGCTGAGCGCAGAAGAAGCGGCTTTGTCACCTGGCCCCGGAGAGTCACCGTCGGAATTGCAGTACGCACGTACTCGGAAGGACGGGGGGATAACTCGCGACCCACTGCACTCCTGGCCATGGCTGTTGTTCGGTGGCAAGAAATGAATCGCCTCCAGTCTGCTGCCGAGCGCTCGCTGCAGACTCATTTTCTCGCAGCAGACTTATTTTCTCCTTTAGTTCTGTTGGCGTGCTGATGCATCTGGAGTTCCCGAGCACAGTGCAGCAGATGTCAGATGCGGGACAGTACCCAAGATCACGGCCGTCTCCTGAAAGGCTACATGCGGCTCTGCAGTCGTCCTCTGCCTCTCTAAGAGCTTTGTGCCTCCTCGAGTCAGAAGGCAAGGATTGCTGCGCCTGCAGAGGGCCGATATGGTTCTTGCGGGGTCTTGTCCTGGAACCAGCTGCTGATGCTGGGTGGGTCTTGAAGGCCTCGTCGGGGTTGCTAGGCGCTGATCTCACCTCATGTCGGGACCGACTATTGACATGCTCGACGTACGACTTAAAGTCGAAGCCAACCTGCACGAGGTCCGTAAATCGACAGACCAAAGTAGCTAATGTCCTCAATATGTCAGCATTTGTTTTGAAGTCTGGCCTTGGGGTGGAACAGCACGCTTTCGTGGTAGCGCTGCCACAATCCTTGACTCCCCTTGAGGCGCTCATTGATATCGCGGTCTTACAGATTCCGCAGACTGGGTGCTGGTGCAGCTCTTGGCGTAAGCGCAACAGACGTTCTGAGTAAAGAGCTGACCTCCTCAAGATGCTTTTTAATTCCTATCCTCTCCATGGTCTCCAAATCTAGTCCCTCCAGGACATGGCTGCTGTAGTCCTCGAACTCGTAGAGATCCCCCTGTCGTTGACCTGGACGTGCACAGAAAAGACACCGCGCGATACCGCGATTTATGTGTCGTGGTCACCCACCCGAGTAGGAGATAACACAACCTCTTTTCTGTGCGTGGCAAAACTCGGACAGGAGCAGGCCGGAGTGGTTGAGACTTCGGGTGGAGCAGGCAGCCGTTACCATTCAGCAGCGTCTCCTCGTCAGTATATGTGGAAGCCAGCCGCCGGGGTTCCACAGCCTCGTCGACCTTCACGATGCGACGCAGGCGACGATACTGCGGGGGTAGCAGATCCTGAAGGTGATTCTGTATCTGCAAGCACACGGGGAGTCACGAAGCCTACGCAGAGGTGCACCTAGTGATTGTCGTGACTGGCTAGCCACTGCATACTGCAAGAGAAACGCTCTAGAACACAAAGAAAGTGCGCGGTTTTTTGCCCGGAAATGTAGGCGATTCAACCGTGGTTCTCGGTGTGCAGTCCGGTCACTGTCCGCACTGTAATACCCCAAACTGCAACCACTATACGGAGGACGCGGCCACCTTCACCGTTCGCCAGAGAAGGTTTCACACGACTTGCTGCATCGATTCCAACTCACGAACGTCCACCCACACGTGGATACGAGTTTGACCAGCTCGGCTATCAGTCCTTTTGCAGACACCATAGTGGACGGCGTTACCGCCACCTGCCGCAGCCGCGCTTACTCACCAAGAAGAAGTTAGTGGGTCGCGTCAAGAAAATGGATGAGGTGGACCCTATGGTTGTGAGGATATCCAGCAGTCCATTGAGTACTGTAGCGGGGCAGGATGCGATGTTAGTGGGTTGGACTGTTTTCCTGTTTCACACAGTACAAGGCCATCCGACCGTCTCAATGAGGTGACCTCCGCTGACAGGTTCAGCTTAGCTAGCCCTCTCCGTAGCTCTACCGCTCGTGGGTACCGGTGAAGAAATGAATCCACTGCAATGTCGAGTCGCTTTTGGGAGAAATGAGCTACTACAAACGCATCTCCGAGCGTTTGCCGGGACGTCAGACAGCTGTCGTTTCCGAAGTGGTGCTGAGGGCTGAGCTGTATCGCAGCTCTTCGAAGCAGCAATCTCCGCAAGGCTGACATACATATAGCTGTTGTCTTTCGTCATCTTGAGCAAGGTCGAGACTCCACGGACTGCGTCGAAAAGATCCTCCTCGTGTGTCAGATGATTGCTGTTCACTTCGAGTTCGCCGTCTTCTTTGAGTCGCACGGAACCACGCGACTTCGGCTGGGCCGTGTAGTAGAAAGTGCCGTAGACTTGCCTGCGCGCACAATCTCCCTGTAGCAGAATCAACCTCAGTCGTCCCCCCTCCACGTGGTAAGACGTCAGCGCATGCGATTCAAATCTCAACAGCCGTGGCACCGATGAGATGCCAGGAAGGCCTGTGAACGAGTCTGCGCCCCCGACTGTAACGGCCGTCAAAAAAACAAACATTGCACAACAGGTTTGTGAAAGGGCCTTTATTCTGATGCTGCGCGATCGTTTCCCGCTACTTCCACCGAACAAAGGCCCCAGTCGCCGCGTCTGGGAACCCAGGAAACTTCGCTGCTGCCAGAGTATCTTCTTGCTACTACCACGTCCTCACCGGAAGCATTTGATGACAGGATAGGCTATAGCGCAGAGGGGCTTGAGAAGGGGCAAGCCGAAAGGTGGCCTATGCTCGGAGCAGGCTTGCAGGGTTTCAAACATCGCATCGGCAACTGGATCACTGCGCATCAGAGGCGGAAGTATACATCTCGTCGCATAGATCACGCCTTCAGCAACGCGGGCGCCACTGACTTGACCGAGGGGAACTGCTGAACACGAGAGGGTTGACGACTGAAGTCTGCAGAGCCGCAGGTACGGCACCAACTAAGGCAGAATGAAACAAAAAAGCAACTCCTGCCTTCTACGAAGCGTGTACTCTCGCGGTGCAGCGCCGGCGTCGACAGTAACTGGAGGACTGCCGACAAGTGTTCACTCAGAATCGAGCGACTTTGCTGGCTACAACAGACTAACGTGACTGCCCTATGAGCTTCTCTCCACTCAATTTCCCTTAGCCTGAAAGCTCAAGGTGCATGACGCTTTACTGCTGATGCACACTTACAGGAATGGCTCGGTCTTCGGGGGGGGCGAGTAGTCACTTGGATTTCTAGGACAAGTCGGCCCAAGCAACCTAATGCCTGTGGACTGACACAGCCTGGTGGGCTCCAGTTCACCGAGCCACGGAAAAAGATGATCCTTCAATGTTCCGGTAACATGCGGGGCAAGAGGCGTGGATATTGGGGGAAGAAAGAAGTTCAGCGCGTCGTCTGTTACACGAAGTGGGTCACTCCGTGAAACTCCTGGTCGGCCCGTTTCCCTCTCGTTCGTGTGTTCTGCTGCGCCATTCCCCCCCGTAGACTTCCGTGTTTCCCCGGACACTTCTGCTGTTGATTGCTCTTCTGGCAGCGTTGCTGTGCGCCCGTTCTGTGCACGTCCCAAGTCCTTTCTTGTGAAGCTGTCAGATGCCATGGAATCTGGCCTTCCCAAGGCCGTGACCCAGCCACCTTTTCTCTCCTGTGTACTTTCGGTTGCTGTCTCGGTTGTCTCGCAGCACCCCTCTTCATCTGGCCTAGCAGCTGCTCTTCCCCCCCTTCCCTGTTCCCGAGCCTCCTTCCTGTTGTTTCGTCGTCGGGTTCCATTCTCTTTCATTGAGCTTCGAAGACGAGTCTCGTCGGACGCCTCAAGCCTCCTTACGAAGGAGATGGGTATCGGCTCAATTGCATCAGCGAAATGCTGTTTGAAGAGATTGATGGTGATGAACGCTCTATCGATGAATTCCTGCCCTACATGGAGAGCTCAAGCACACTTGGGTGTTGCCAGCAGTTACAGATCGCAATCAAGAAGCCATGCCAGGAAAGGAGGCAGCTGCACGAACCTGAGGGCCCCAGACTGTGAGCTTGCATTGTCAGGTAAACTCTGGTCCTTTTTTGTGAAACAGGGAGATACCACACAGCAGACCCGCTGGCACGGCTGTACGTCTGCTAGGCATGGGGATGCAGAGCCCCATCATTTCACTTCGGCTGGGCAATCATCTGCAGTATCAGCTCAAGAACAGTCGCCCCGACAGTCTGATGTACTGCGCATGACGTCTTGCCCGGCTACTTGGTTGTCAGCTGAAAACTGTCACAGAAAGCGACGTATACTCGCTGGGGGAAGTGACTGCTCCCCGCCTCTGTCGCTCACCTAGTGAAGGGATCTCTAGGACAGGACGGATGTTGATAGTTCGGAGCTGGGGCAAAGGACCGACGCCTGTGTTCACCCCATCAGACACGGTGAGTGATCCGGAGCACTCAATCAGGTTTCTCTTCAACAGACTGGCCAGCTCCTACCTGCTATTTTTCAGGTCTGCGCCGTGCTACTATGGCCTTCCGCCGGGCTTCAACTTCAGTCGGGGCCGCTGTGATAACTTCTGTTCGTGAGTGAAATGCTCCCGTAAATCAGCTAAAACCTGATAAACTGACCCGAACGGTACAGAAGCGCGGCAGTGTGAATAGCTCCGGCACTCAGAATGATACGACTTCGGTCGTTGTCACGGAGGCATGCCCGGCGATGGGTAGTGGCGGGAACAAACTTCGCCCCGTACTGCGCAAGGACGTCGTTGGTGCCAGCAGCGGATGCCGCCGCCTCAACAACGGTGGTTAGCCACGACTCCAGTCCTGCAGCATTTACAGAGCACGAAGGAAACGGTCCGGTTGTGGCACCGGCTGCCTGGCACTCGTGTGAGTGCCTTTGGTTCGGCACTCACACGAGTAAGCACTGGGCGTAGCATCTACAACAAGGCAAACAGGTTGGTCTGCCGATCATATGACAGGCGACGTACTCCTGTGCGGGCTAGCAGGCAACATCACCGATACCAGTGTTTCAGCGGGTGCACAGACACAGGCAGATTGTACATTGTGTCTGTCCAGACCCTAGGGGCGACAAGTGAACAGACATACTCGAGTTGCTGGACGCAGCAGGAATTTGAACTTTTGTCCCTTGCGCAGCTATGTCCTTCGCTTTTGTCAGACGGTACACCACGCACGTCGCGATCGGACTGTCAGCGTCTCTCTCCCATTCCACTTTCTGTCGATGACACAAAGTACCGGGTTCAGCCTGTTATGACTGGTACACCCGTCTTGCCTCGTCAAGTCCTTTCCGCGCGTCTTCCGTAGTGCGTTGTCAGTCAGGCGTGAAATTCCTATCACGGCAGGGACTCGAGATTAGACTCTGTCTCCCATTTGCTAAACTGTGCCTTACCGTTGTCCGGTGTGACTTGAACAGTCGGAAGGAGATGCTGTAGAACGGTAGAGTCCATTTGCGGTCGTTTCAACATACCTCGACAAAGTGTCCCGTTCTTATGGTCAAATTATGCCTGAATTCTTTTTTCACGTAGCCTCTCGAAATGAAGAAGTCGGCAGTCTTCCGAAACTTGTCTCTATTGCTGAACTGAGAGTACCCGTTCCAATGATAGCCCAGCTGAATCAGAAAAGCGACAGAAAGTACAAGTGTGCTGCACCCAAAGCACAACCACGCATCAGCAACATATTCCCTGTGCTGAGCTGCGGACGCATACTAAACACCGAGAAGGGCATGACATATACAGGGGTCGAGTTTCAGAGTGCCGGGCTCGCGTGCCAGGCTCTGCTTTGGCTGGCATACAGCACCTCCAGCAACAGCATCTGCGACCTGGCAGTGATAGTGTCGTCCACAGTCTGAGACCCACTCTAATTCCCTTCGACGGCTGAGCGGGCAGAGAACCACCCAGCGGTTCGTAGCCTTGCTTCTTGAGCGCGTCCCCGAAGGGGGGTCCGAAGGGTGTATCGTTTGGAGTTATGTGGTCTTCCTCGTTCGTTCCGAAGAATCGCTGAGCCTCTGCGTGCGCCTGCAGGCAGAGATCCAGAAGAAGAGTCCTTACTGCGGTCTACCGCATCAAAAATATTTTCTTCTCCGTGCCTCAGAGGCGACCCTTCAATAGTTCGTAGAGCTGGCCACCACTTCGCTGAAAGCAGTACAAGTGCTTGGCTTGGTTGCCTGTAGACTGTGACCCTTGGGCCCACGGTCTCTCCGTCAGCCCAGCCACAAATACCACAACAGATTCTAGGTATGTGCAGACCTCTTTCCGTACGTCCGCCCGTGCCGCCTAGTTTGGTAGTCGAGTGCCACCACTGGAGTTCTGTGACCTCACTCCTTCGTGGTGGTATACCGACATCCGGGATTTGAGGGGACACACCTCGGTCAATCGCATGTGGCGCCCGCCAAACTCACTGTACAGAGACCAGTGAGGAACAGCAGCAGCTTACTTTGCGAAAAATCGCTTCTTCCCAGCCAGCATTGTACTTCCGGTTGAGATATTCAAAGAAAGACCAAGGCTCTTCTATGTAGATACCAAGGCTGACCGAAGTTCCGCCTCCCATCACAGCGCCAACGTGAGTGCGGACGCCGTTCCTCGTTGCAATGGTCTGGCTGATGGACGGGTCCGCGATACCCAAACCTGGATTGTACAAAGGACGTTCCAGACAACATAACTATGGCAGATGAAGATTCGGGTCTGCCATTCTCAGGACGTCTTCACCTGACCGTACCTGGACCTTATCAGGTGACACTCACCAGCTCCGTACATGTCCATCGCATTTGGCGTATCCTCGTCATTACGCAGCGGCCCGCGTTCCAATAACAGCACCTTCCTTCCTGAAACCAGGTGCTCACGATAGACAGTCGTATTTAGAGGAAGTTCAGCAAAGAGTTTACATTGGTCGACTCCAGTGTTATCAGTTAGCGTTAGCCTGGCCGCACTAGAGTTGCCCTGCCCTCGTCATATGATCCAGTATGGCCCCTGGTGAGGTGTGCCGGTGGTGCATATCCGTCCCCCAAGACACGACGGGACCCCTGAGGCAGCGGCTAAAACGGGCAACAGGAAGTTCCATGGTGGCCGCAGAAAGTGGAGTCCCGGCTCAGTGTCTCTCCGACGTGGCCACGGAGGTTCTGCTTACCCTGGTTCGCCAGGTATCCAGCGAGGGGGCAGCCGGCTGCCCCGGCTCCGACTATGATGTAGTCATACTTAGGGCCGTCCTGTGAGTACTTGTTGCTCGGGAGACGCTTCTTGTTGAAGGGGTCAAAAAAAAGGGGGAAGTCGTGCGTAACCCCAGCTGCAGCGCAGGCGCGGCACTCACGCCATCGTCTTCCCCTTGTCCCATACGTTGCGCTCCAATAGAAACTCGACATACATATGCGGTTACCCCCACGGCACGCCACTAAGCCGGACTGTCTAAATTCCGTGGTCGGAACTGGATAATTCACCGGTAGCGAATCTAATGTGAAAAACCAAGAAGCACAGGCTTCAAAGCCACGGGGAGGGCGGACCGTGGCATATGGGAAACGCAACCGACTGGCCACAAGGCGTGCAGTAGGAACCCGGGCACCTTTTACCCGCCGCGCAGGACAGGAATAGACGCTAACAGGACAAAGGCCACCAGGCCCAGAGGCGAGCCAGCCTCGTCAGTGAAAGCTCAAGTGAAGGTCAGTTTGTTTTCCGGTTGCTTCCTATCCACCATCAGGCAACTCTCGGATCATCTGACTCAGTCGGAGCGATCCGGCAGACACAGCAGCTGTCGTGCAGTCCATAGATGCCCTAGTTTTACGTTGACTACACCGCACAAAACGGTGTGAAAAATGACCTGGTGACTGCTTTCTTTGGGGACTTCCAGGAGCGCGCAGCTTACCCCACGGTTGGGCTGTTACCGACGTGATTAGAGTTGTGATGAGTGCGGCCAAAAGCCAAAGGCGTCGGTATCCCCGGGAGAAGAAACCACGATGTCCAGTCTGGTCCATGTCGACGACTGCTCTGGTTTAATCGGTAAGCCTGTCGGTTGGTGCGATGGATGCGAGCCGGCCTCGGATCGCGGTAGATCAGCCTGCGTGAGGAAATCCACTGCCGTTACGTAAGACTTGCATTACTTGGGCTGCAAGTAAGTTATCTGTACTGGGAACAGACGCATCTAGCACGGCGCGTAGAAGCCGCCGCCGGCCGCATGGCACGTAGTCTTTGCACAAGAGAGCAGTAACTGATCAGCACAGAGTAGATGGACATTGAAAATTGCAGGCCTGCAGCGTAGCCAGGGGTGCGGAGGGGAAAACGAGGGAGTCCATGTCCACCGATCACTCCCAAGGCTCAAGACCTCGCGGCCGGGTGACCGAGCTGGAGATGGCCTTTCAAAGGCACGGGGAAGGAACACAAGTTGAGCTCTGGGCATATCGTTTATTTCGAGGCACTGGCCGCCTTTCCCGTGAAAGGCGCATCTCAGTTATTCTAAGTGCCTCATGATGCTGTCCCGATAAAGGCCCACGTAGCCCGGGCATTTTTTTGGCCGTGTCCCCAAGGCCTCACCCCTAGCCGGCGTCCTGCCTTCGTCGAACCGCCGAGGCTTAGCTTCCTCCGCGGTATCACCGCCAGCTGGCGAAGTCTCTTTTTCTCTGCCTCACTCCGCTGGAACAGGAAAAGGAGTCGGGCTTCACGTACACTACCGAACCGGAAAATGCTCTGTCTTGACGGGAAGAAACCGCTGCGTCAACTCCGAGTCAGCTATGGTTTCTCGCCGGGGAGACTTGCACGGCGGTCGGTAGTACATCTTCCTTCGCCGGTACAACTTTCAAAAGGTCAGGGTGATCAGACTCGGTTCACGGCCCAGGGTCTGAAGCATATTGCTGCCACTTAGTCACTGGATCAAAGTCAGGGACACTGTCTAGGCGCCAACAGGGCAATGAAAGCCCGGGTGTGCGATGAGACTTCGTCGAAGATGGACGCTGCATTTTACCGACCTTTGCTTCCCTCATTGTCATTGCGTGGGTGGCCGCCCTGCCGGGAGCCACGTGTTTGATGCAGGAAAGCTGAGGTTGGGCTTTTTAAGGCAGGCCTCAGGCTGTGTGACTTTCGTGTTTTTCCCCGCTGGAAAACAGAACGAGCTGCCTTACTACAGGCGTTGCGAGCTATGCATAAAAGACCCTAACCCCGCTGGCTTGGATCAGACCCATCTAAACGCTCGACCAGTCGAGGGAGCTGAGCTGGGTCTGCGATCGATTCGAGGTACACAGCGCCGACCGCACCGTCCTGATCAGCAGTTTTTAGCTTGCGCTTGGTTGGTTTTCGGGTGGCTGATGCTGTGAAAGGAGCGCCTGTCGGCTTCAACCATCTACAAGGTTCCCTCGGAAAAGGACGCCTTGGCCCAGCTGCTTGGCTCCGACGGCCGTGACGTGTCTCCAAGCATCCTCTGTTCGCAACCGAACTTAACGCATCTGTTTCTGCTGGCCCGATCCCACTGAACTATAAACCTCGGGTTGCTGCAACAAAGACTGGCATTGCTACATAGCAAATGCCGGTGAGCGCTGGTCCGCCTGTTGGAAAGGCTCGCTTTCGAAAAGGGCAGTCCCGGCCACGCATTCCGGGTACCTTGTCCTGCTCCGCTTCTGGTGCCTACTCAGACCCGTACTTCAAAAGTGTTACTTAGTGCCGCATTTGTGAGGGTTTCGAAAGTGTCCGTCTACACTGGACAGATTCTGAACGGTCACCTGAACAACGAAAACTAGTCACGGAATTCGGGGTGAGTTCACCAAAACTGCATTTTTCGCGTCACGGGGTTACGAGGTCGTCTCGGGATCCCTGGTTCGACCATTCAGTTCCTTTGAGCACTTCTGAGCCGATGTCCTCTGGATCTGACTCCTCGTCCTGGGCTTCAGGCGCTTCTGCCTCGGCCCATTCGTCATCCTGCACAGAGGAACCGCAAGCCCGCAGTTGAGGTGCACTGATCGATGAAGCGAGGCACTCGAACGCACCGCCGCTGCTCTATCGGAAAGGGGGCCAGAACTCCCACGCACAGAGGTTCCTTTTGCGGTGTATCAGGAAGCCAAACGAGCCAGGACAGAGGTACTCTACCGCCTTCACTCGGAGCAAGCGAAGAAGTCGAGTCCCGACCTACGCTCCAGGCACTGACGCAGCCCCAGTGAGGCAGTCTAAGGGAGAGAATGGTAACTCCTGAAATAGCGGTCTCTGCAAGAGGAATACAGTCGCGCGTGAGTCATCAAGGCTACGAGGCTACTTTCCACATTCGTGAATATACTCCGCTTACGTCGATCTGAACCAGCTGGTCAGGCTCAATTCCCACAGGGTAATGCATCGAGCGGAAGTCGGGGCTGTCGTGGCTGGGTTCGCCTAGATCTGCTGTTTCTGAAGCTCTGTCTCTGCGTGAATGCTTGTCCTCGAACTCAGCCAGGGCTTCAGCTAATTTTATAGGCCGTTTTTCGTCATCGTCTGCTTCTCCAATGTCTGACGCGGCTGCGTCGCTTCTCTCATCTGCAGTCGATCGAGCAACGCATCAACAAAGAGGCGTCACCAACGGTTATGAAACAGGTGGTCTGGAATCGGTTTTTCATGGAGAGGCCCTGTGGCTGCGCACGGAAGATCGACAGCGGCCATTTCTCGACACTTTCTCCACCTGTCCTGGTAGTCTAACTCCGCAAGACGGCTCAAACCCTGAGCCGTTCGTCCGGCTAGTCACATGCAAGGTACAGCCTCTTCGACGCCTGTACGGGCACCCGCGGCTGCCGAAATTCAGCATTGTACTCTCGCTTTCACTCACAGGCGCTTTGAGAGCCCTCTTCATCGTCTTCATCGTCAACGTCTGACATGCAACGTCGCACCGGCCGATCCAGCTCCCCAAAGACTTTAGCAGCGAAACACCGCGTGAGCAGCAAAACGACAGCGAGGCCCGAAAGAACAGTAGCCGCCGGAAAAAACATTCTGGCCAGGGCTGAAGGATTCTCTCCGGGCATGAGAGTGGCAGTGACTCCAGAGAGAATCCCGCTCGTAACACCAGTAAGGGAAAGAAGGAAAAAGAGGGTAAACCCCAGAGGACGATGACCGAATGCCACAGCCACGGCTTGTGAGACCAGTGCCAAGTAGCCGATGATGGAGAATATCTCCATCACCACGGAGATGGTAAGGGCTGCGGGACTGCTTGCGGCCGCTGTTGCTAAGAGCCACGCAGAAAAGCAAGCCATGAACGTTGTAATGAGGAAGCCGCTGCTCAACGCGAACAAACGCATATAAACGCCCCAGTAGAGTGAACACAGCAACCCAAAGAAAGTCAGGAGAAGGGAGAGGGAGAGCAGCCGTGGTTCAGGCACGCCGAACAGCAGAGCAGCAATACGCCAATATGTGTACAACGACGAAGAGTAGAAAAAGTGACACAACGACAGAAACGCCAGGAAAGCGAATCGTTTCGTCCTGACGGCCTCTGAAAAAAGCAAGCTTAACCCTTGTGAACCCCGGGCCCACGAGGGCAACGAGCGTCGCTGTATGTACAGTTCGTCGAGTTTCTTGGTAGTACCAGAGACGCTCGACAGCGTGAACGGCACGATAAAGTGAGCCAGGTATGCTTGCCGAACAGTCCTACACCGCTTTAGAAACCCAGCCACCGACTCTCCAGGAAGCAGCTGCGCTGAGACGGTCGCTGCGTCTGGGTCGTAGTCGTCGCCTTGTATTTGCCCGGGGGACGAGCCGCCTTCGTCTTCTTCTTGACTTGTCGAAACTATAGTGCCGTCGGCTCCTGCCCTGTCCGCCGACTGCTGGGATGACTTACGCTTATACCTGCGTTGACAACGTTACACAAAGTTCCTGAGGAGACAGGTGGTCCACTGGAGGATCACAGCGAGAACAAGGCGGGAGCGCTCTAAAACACAGATAGCAGTGTGAGGCCTGTTGGCTGCCTCGATTTGCCCAGCAACGCCGGCTCAAGAGCACTCCCGAAGCAAATGCCTTGCTGCCCGGCTATAGCTGGCATAAGCAAGGCTTCAACACTAGCAACTGGAGGGAGCAAACCGGAAGCAACACCTCAAAGTGCAGCCTTGATGTAGGGCTGCCCATCCAGGATCTGTCCGGACTTTTGCAGTCTCACCAGGGAGGATTTTGAATAAGAAGGCCTCCGATCAGCTGGAACGCAAAAGCGATGCCAGCAACGCTTTGGAGCATTGACGGGACCGCCGACAATGAAGAGGTGAAGTATCCTTCTGGCGTGTGGACAGCTGCCAGGCCTGAAGAATCTGAGCCAGTAAGTAGAGGAAGAAAAGGGAGAGACCAGTCACGAGACTAGACAGACCCCGGGTACCACATCGCGCTCACAAGGCTCGCCAGCAGTTACAGGGAACAGACCAGACCCGTAGAGTACTCAGAACGAAGATACGCACCTATATATGAGTCCTGCTTGGAAGACCTCCCCTCTGATGTACCCGCCCAGGACCCCTTGTAAAAAGAACGCATGCTTGGAGTCTCTCTGCACCTCGAGATATTCTTTGCTCCCTGTCTGCACTGCTGGAATCCAGGCCTAAGCCCCATAGCTTAGCTGTGGACCAAAGTGGGGAGGCCGCTGCGTCGCCTAAAACAGAACTGGTGTTTTTTCGGCGAAGCAGTGAACACGAGCGGCAATCTCGTCTCTTATGAGAAACGCCCCCCCACCTGTCTCACAGCATGCACCTCAGCTGAAGAGTCGCAGCTGAGAGAGTTCAAAAACACGACCGTAGCCGGCGACGCTAGGCTGCCCGAGACGCTGGGTCAGAGGCGTGCGATTCATTCTTGCGCTGTCCGTATATCGAAGGAACTGCCAGGACAGCGCTCTCCACGAGCAGGAGTGTCTACAGGATTCATGGCGGTTATACACTACGACGATCCGTGGAATCGGCACGCGATACCAACCTGCACAAGAGAACAAACTAAGTAACGGAGATGCTGCCGGCTGCGTCCTGCACGAGCTGTGAAGCCAGCCCGGGAAGTTGCTGTCTCTTCGCGGGCTTGCAGGGCACGGCCGCCATCTATGCGATGCTGACTAAAGTACTGGTATTGATGTACTTCAGGCTACAGGCTTCTGGAGTCCGCGGCTTACCATGGGCTGCGGGGGTACCGCCGGTTACATAAGGCTGCCGAGCACTAATGAGGATGACAGGGATGAAGAGGCAAGGGGAGGCCAGGAGGAACGTTGCGCGCATTGTGCTGAGGCGAGTCAGCTTGCTGGGTAACCACCTTAGTGGGACTGTGCTTGCCGGTGCAAGTTGAAGCCCCACACCTAGTCCTTGGAGTAGCCCATACAAAAGAAAGATTCCCCAGTACGAGGACAAAACGAAAGAGGCACCTAGGGTGCCGGCAAATGCCGTCAGTGCCCCAAGGCAGACAGTCCATCTGGGTCCGATTCGGCAGTCCAGCAAGCTGCCCACTGGCAGAGCTGTTAAGATGCCTATAAGTTGCATGAGCGTAACCCAGCTGCAGTAGCTGTACCACCATACCGTACTTGTCTGATGCGAAAGCCGAAGGTGGGAGAAAATATACGGGTACGCACAACTCGAGCAGGCGATGGAGCCAATGCCAAAAACTGCAAGCGAACTGCCCAACACTGCTGTCCACCGGGGAAGTTTCCGGCCGCGAAGCCTCCGAAGTTTAGCCGGTGAGGCATTATTCTTTTTCGCAGGTCCTTTGGCGCTGATCGGCTCTTTGGGCGAGATTGCTGTTCCTGCCTCAAGGTCATGGTCTGGCCCTTCCACCGGCCACGAGACGGCTTCCGCTGGTACCATTGTGAACGCCGCAAGTGACGGGGCACAGGACCTGTCTCCAAACAACAAGGCGAACCAAAGCAGCCCCACTGATTCTAGAGAAAGGACTCTCTGTTGTCGTTAGCTGTGGCTGCTTAGTAACGTTCACCACACCACTACATGCAGAGGATCTCCCCGAACCCAGGAATGACTGGTACTCGTTCGGGTCCAGCTGCTCGGTCGGAAGACAGTATACATGCCGAGATCAACGCCTGCATCGTGCCTTCCGAAAAATCCATATCATGTGTCTCAACTGTAGAACCCGGTGACATGCACGCACGAGAAGAGCTGAGTGCCAGCGCAGCCCTTAGGCACGTCCGGGCCTAAAGCGCATGGGTGGTGGAAGACTGAATTCTTGAGCGTCAAGAGCTGTGAAGGCATCCAGAGGTTGAGATACGGCTACGAGCTAAGGCAAGACAAGGAAAAGGAAAACACATGGAAAACGTTTTTGGCGAGGTCTGAGAAACTGTGTTTGAACCACGGCTAGCAAAGCGGCTGCAGCATGTCTTCTAGAAGACATGCAGCCCTAGCGGGACTCATCTGTCCATGTGCCGCAGAGCAAGAAGCCAGTGAGAGAAAAGGACAACGGATGGGTGAGTGAAGGTAAATGCACTGGCGGATCACATTCCGGAGGGGCTACTCCTAGTCCACTCATGCACCTCCTTCAGCACATGAAAGGCGCGTGGCGGCCATGAGTTTTGAGGTGCGTTTTGCGCGTAGCCAAGCATGAAGTGTGCTCCAGGAGCTTAGTTGCTGCGGCTTCGGCTTCTACAGAAGTTCCACTTAATCACGCCGATCCGAAACGCTGTGTGAACGAAGGCAGAATTATTGTCGCCCGTGACACTATAGCTGCATGGAGCGGCTCGATCTCCGAAGCAGTTAGGGGGCAGTGGCTAGCCTTTGGGAGACGCGGTGCTGAGTAGCATCTACGTTAAGGATTGCTGTCGAGGCTGAATTGTTTTCAGCTCGTCCGGGAACACTTTCTCGTGAAGTCAGATTTCTCAAAGCACAGTTCGACAGCCGCAAGGCTACCCCCGAGGAAAGACTCTCATGGATCGATGACCGACGCCGTGTCGGGTCGCAACTTGGCGCGGCAGATGGCAGGACGCGGCACTCATTTGCGCGCCCGTGTCCCAGTTTTGGCTGAGAAATTCCACTCCACTGTGAGCATTCCCGCGGTGCCGTGAGAAGAGGAGAAAAACTTAGCTGGCCTTTTTCCCGCAGACTAGATCTAACGACCAGGAACAGCCGGAGTGCAACTCCAACACCGCACGGCAACTTTCAATCAATTTCATGCGCACTGCCGGCGTGGGACTTAGCGGCAGATGCCCTAGCTTTCCGAGGAAGCGGGAGAGAAATGAGAAACTTTGATCTAACGTAAAGGCAACCAGAATCCCCGAGACGGCTTGCAACCTTGCTGCATCATTCCAGCAGTCCGTTCTCACCCGTAGTCAGCATCCGTTTCGCGTCCTGCAATATACTATACCTGGAGCTGGATTCGAGGTCTCGAAACTTTGACATCCTCGAGGGACACTAAGCTAGGGATGATCTGGCACGCTCGAGCAGTTTGATCTGACGCGACGTACTGATATGAAAAAGAGAGAATTTCGGCACCCTTACAGCAGCGGAGGCGCAACTCGACATTAGTGAAGCTCGCTGAACCTCGTTCCCTTTTGCAGCACAGCACATGCCGCGCAGTGGTCGACGGGCTTGGCAACGGGGGGCCTCACGAGATGCAGCTGCTTCTTTGCCCTGTAACAATGTGTGAGACGGATTTTCGGAAGAGGGCGCGCTTGTCTGTTGCCTGCCTCCTCAGATACACTTCATTCTGCAGCTGTTAGTTCCCTGGTCTCGGGCAACTGCAGGGTGCCTCTTTCTGAACTGGTAGCAAAGTCACAGCATTTAAGCGCGGCGGGTCACTTGGGCGCGACAACGTCGGAGCGCGGAGGCGGTGCCATACGACTGGTAAGAGAGACCTTCAAACTACAGCGGCTACCTTCTGAAGGACTTAAGACAAGCCAAGAAGGCTTCCACATCAGCTTGAGCGTGGCTACATCGCGACCGAAAGCACTACATACGCCTATCGTTGGCAGACGAAAAGTGGCAATATGCTTTCTTTTTGGGGATCATTCCGGCGGTGAACCACGTCAGCGCTCTTTGACGGGGGACGAAGGATCGAATGGAAGCGGAACCGCAAATTCCGGGTGAGCATTGGCGGCTCGACGAAAAGCCGCCTGAAACTGCTTATAGCTGCTCAAAGGAAGAGCTGCGCTCGCTGTAATCGCAGGGCTGAAAGAGGGCGTGGGGTTTACTAGGCTCCGGGTACCGAGAAGGATCCGGGCTGCAGCCCCATGAGGGCCCCTCATCCGATTGCGGCTCTTCGGTTCTAACTGCTATGCAGTTTTCTCCGATTTAATAGGACAGGGGACACCCTAGTTATCCAGAGAACCCCTCCACAGCTGCATGGAATCAACAAAGGACGACGGCCGACGCCTGGGTGGCTGACGGACGCTGAAATGTGTTGTGTTGTTGTCAGCTGATCGAGGACATGGGGAACACTCGCGCATGACGTCTCGAAAACGTAGTCCCTTCTCCTAGGTCCCTACTGACCATGTCAACCAGGGACGGCAGAACGCAGAAAACGACGTGGGTTAGGCTTCCTCACTTCGACTGCACCCCGGTCCGGAGACCTCAGGGAAAATGGTCAGATTTATCCCACCGGACAATCCCCTGGTCTGCTCCCCAACAGGTAGACCACCTCTGGGAGTTGCTGCAGCCCGCACGGTGCCATTTAACTCCTCTGAAGAGTGGCCCACTGAGAGACCATCGAAATAAACTCAACCTTCAGCACGACTCAAGCGAAGTATACGCCGCCCTCCATCACCTAGACTCCCACGTTTTCTCGGCCAGATCGGTGACCGCGAATGAAGCTCCCGAGAGGTTTCAGCACGGGGGGGCGTCTGTGCAAGCCGGTCTGGCCGGGGTCTCGGTGAAGGAGCTGAAGAGGCCGCTGACAGCTTGCGAGGAAGCCAGCTTCCCGACATTGTCGAACGGACGGCGCCCCGGGGACAGTACGACAATGAGAACTGAAGTGCGTGACCTTCGGCATGAGGAGCAGTTCCGTTTGCCAAGACTTTTGGACGGGACTGAGTCGAAACCGAAAGAGTGTCGGAGACAACGTAATACAGTTTTCTCCTGTAAAGGTGAATGCCAGTGCGAAGGAGGAGATGTAGGAGGAACCTCGGCGGGAGCTACATCACTTAGCCGAGATGTGTACTGTGCCCAACTCCATTCGGAGTGCTCCGACCATGCAGGCAACCAGGTGAGTAAGGACAGCTATCAGTGCCTGTGACTGAGCAGGCCCTGTCCCTGGGAAGATCGTTGGTGTTTGTGACATGGGTTTCCAGTCACGCTCCCTGAAGCTTGTGTCGTGGCCTTCTGGCTGCCGACTGTTCGGTACAAAACGAGAAAAAGCCTCTTGTGAGATCCCCCTTCACTTCGCTCCCTTTCATGGTGACGTTGTAGTGTGGTAACGGATGACAAGTCCGAAGAAGTGCTAAGACGCAATACCTGTCCGATACATCCTGTTGGTATCGAAGCAGTTTATCCGTCAGGATTACTACGTTGCCGCCAGCGGCTGCGTTCCGTAGGTGGTCCCTAACTTTGCTGCAACTTCAGTGGACAGCCAGCTTGAGCTGCATTCGGTTGTTGTCGTGGAAGAAGTCTCAGTCAGAGTCTTGTGCTCTTTGAATTACAAGGGCCAAGCTTCGTTTCTTTGTGAACAGTAGTGGACCGGGTGAACTCGAGAACTCGACTCCGGCAGTGAGATGCGGTACCCATATCGGGCCTCGGGAACTTCGCCTGCTGGTGCAGTGGACACATAGTTGGGCGGTCCGCAACCTTCTGACTGGATATTTTGAGAGACTTCGCATCACTTCTCCTCATCGCGGTCCCACACATTGAAGAGGATTGTCGCATTTTTGTGTATCTGACTTTTCGACCCGTAGCTTGCCCAACATATACTGGAGGCCCCAACTGTGCGTTTCAATCCCTCCTCTAAGAAAAACTGTGAGAAAGTATCGATTCGCCAGAGGACTGAAGACATCCCTTGGGTAAGCATGCTTCTAGCGCGGCCTGGACGCGTCTTTGCCGACATACTCTAAAGAACAGGCAGACCTATATGAAACCCGAGTGACGCAGAAAACAGGCACCTCGTTTGCACTTGGTCACCCCATGACTCCACGTGACTGGTTAGCTGATCGTGCTGCGCCACACTCAGGCCGGCTTGCCGACCAGGCCATCGACAGCGGCACTCTGGAGCAGCTCGGCCGGGAAGGCTTGAACTGAACCGCGGGGGAACGCCGGATCGCAACTGTCATCCCGCTAGGAGAGAGTAAGAAGTCTGCGGTGACAAGCCTACGAGACCGAATGGCCGGTGACATCGGACGGAAGGTCTAACGGTCTACCGGCGGAATAACCACACCGTGTCTGACCGTTACGACGCCAGTCCCGCCTCCCAGATCCTGCGGAAGCGCAGGCTTCTAACACTCGTGGAAGATGCGAAATCTTACCAGGCCGCAGCAGCCGTTGTTGCGGGCGCAAAGCCTATCGAAGGCCTCCAGTCCACCAGCACACTGCGCGGACCCCAGTCGTGGCGAACGCAGTCATGGGTGTCAGAGTAAGACAGCCGACGTTGTACAATCCAGGACCACTGGAACACAAGGTAAGAAGTCTCGAACTACACGAAGCTGCCCTGGCAAGAGACCGTACAAGTTTTGTTTTTTAGTGCAAAATCCTTGCGGAACTCAAAGTATTTACGCAAAAGTAAACAGTGTTGCACAGAATGAAATACACCCTGTAAGTGAGGCAGCTCTTGGCCTCGTAACCACCGTAGAATGACCGCGTTGACGTCGAGGACTGACAACCAAAGGCAACCAAGTTCCAGAAATCACCTCCCAGGTTGTGTCAAAAACAGCCAGAATTCATGCTAGCCCTTCCCTCAGTGATCATGCCTCTCCTTCATCGTCACAAGCTCGCCTTCTCGAGCTATGTATCTCCCGCAAGTCGCACGCGCACCACCGCAAGTGCGATATCGCCCTCCGAAACAACGGCCTGCAGTAACACCAACCAGCACACTTGCAACGATGAGAAAATCCATGGTGGGCAGAGAAGCACTCTCCAAACACCTGCCAGTCACACACACTGGAGCTGGAGCCGCAGACCGCGATTTCCTTCAAGTCGCTTGTCGTCACCACAGTGGACTCCGGCCGTCCTCAGCATCGAAAACAAGTCGGAAAAGCCACACAGGGGTAGGTGCCGAACTGAGTCCGAGCCACTGGCGACAACGGTCAAGACCGTTACCATGTGTACATTGCGGTTTCTTCCGTAAGTAGACCTGCAGTCCACGATACACGACCGTGCATGACCTCATCGTGGATAGGACTCGTTTTTCCGAAATCACGACCGAAAGCATCAGCTTACCGTCACCGTTTCGTCCTCAGGAAGCGCAACAGAGAGTTTGTTCAGATACTTCTGGCCTTGCTGGAACGACTGCTTCTGCGTTTCCGGATCCAGTACCCGCACAGTCAAAGGGGGCGCCAGGCGCCCACTCGGGTCCCCGTCCGAAGGCACATGAAGCCTCAGACGGACATGGACAGGCTGTGCCGTACTGCTGTCAAGCTCTTCGCTATCTGGGACCGAAACCCTTTCTCTGGCTCGCCGAGTATCTCCGTGTCCGGGTACCTGCCCACGCGTGAGCATCTTGTTGACGTTAGTCGTCCGCCCGTGACGCAGTTGAGCACCAGATGCGAAGCGGGCCGCTGCCGGGGATACCCCGAGGCGATTCAAATCGAAGGAAGCCACGTGACACGACCTTGCTGGAATCGACGACGAACTGGACACAGCTGGCAGTTTAGACACACGCGGCTCCCTCTGCTGAACGAAAAGAATCCGGCAACATGAATGATTGCACCAGAGACTGTTAATGATACGCCTCACGACCCAACCGCGTGCGCGTCGCATCAAGTAAAGACACAAGAAGGACGACCGAAAAGAAGCTAGAAGTGAAACGACACCACCTAGACGTGCGACTCTACAATGATGTATGCGCATTCGTGCTGAACAGCTGCAGGTACCTACCAGCCCGTACATGGCTGTAACGAGATATATAACCAAAATATTGCCGTAGACTCCATCAAAATGAGAGTTCCGACCCGGGAACTCCGAGTGAGGAAATAGGGACACCCGGCAGCCCTGCCTAGCAGTCGCTAGGAAATATTTCCCCACACTCCTTGAGCGTCAGCAGACGAACGGTTCTTCCAGTATCCATGCAGAACTCCTGTGTGTGCTATATTGTCCTTTGCTGAACAATTAGAGTGCTGTAGAACACGGCGGCTGATCCACAGAATAACGCATCATTCAGCTCACTAAAAAACGAGTTAGCATGAAAATACTTCTATGCGAGCACCTCCCACGCTGATGAACTCCCACCGTGGACAAGCTATAGCAAGAAGAGATTACAATACGACGATAAACTCTCACCCTTGTCGGGCGTGCGACGGGCTCTCGGTCCAACGTGGCCTCAGCCCGTCGCGCAGGCGACTGGGACTGGTTGATGCTTGTCGCGCTTCTTCCTCTTCGTTGTGTGCTACAATCTCCGCTTCTCAAACTTTTCGACCACGACAAGCACGCAGCTGAGTCCACTGCAACAGAGGACCGACAGTCCCTGACAGAAGTCTTTCGCACGTCGGAAGAAGCGGCTAAATGAGACAACCGAGAAGTGACGAACTGCGTTTCCCTGTCGCACCCCGGAGCACCCTTTCCGGCGCCATCCAATTTTCTTGTCCGCAGCCTGTCTGACGGTGCCCCGTAGGCTTCCCCCACACAACCGAAACTGACTGCTTTCGCGCAAACAGAAACCGTTGCTCTACTCTCTTCAGGCGTCCTAAACTCCGCGGTGGGCGAACGTGAGCTCCGGATCTTACTCGACCCTCGTTGGACTGTCGCAGCAGGTACGTTTGCAGACGATGGCACCAGTCGCCGCGTTTGCTGACCACGTCTGCTAGGCGAATACAAAACATAAGCTACCGGGCTCTCCTCGCGCCAGAGCCGGGAACTGCCCAAGTCCAACTGCACCTGCGCATGCTCCCTCCTTGCATTGTTTTCTGTCGGCCGCTCAAAGCTTCCGCCGTCCGCGGCGGTCTGGAACCGTCGTGAATCTTCTCCCAATGTTGCGTCTGCATGGATTAGGTTGTCCCAATCGAAGCCGGTCCCACCTACCCGCAAGTCTGAGCCAGGGCCCTCAGCTCCACTGGGAATCACCTGTCCACCATATAAGTCACCGCTTGGGTTGAGGTCCCCTGGAGGGACACCACGCGTGACTCGCCGACACTCAGGAATCATCACCCGGTCCTCTCGCCCGTAGTCAGGTCCCGTAAAAGCGTATTTGGTACATTGATGGGCTGGGTGGCAGCCTTCACACAAACACTGGCTAATGTTGTCCGCAGGCGAACCGCCTGTGCCGGCGCTGCTGACCTGCCCTCTCGGCAAATCACGACGATGCAGTGTGCCGAGTGATTGCACCGCTGTCGGTGACAGTACCACAGGACACGCAGGACGAGGCATCTGTTCGTCAAGCCCAACTGTGTCTGAGTGGAACAGTCGAGAGTTCATTCGGAGTGCATGAGGGTCACCTCTCAGCGGAGGTCGCGCTACAATCAGAGCAGGCTCCGCGCCTCCCCCAAGGTCCCTGAGGGGTGGCCGAGGGCCAGCAGTCCGGCCTCCACACAACGGTGTCGCTACGCCTGCAGCAGACCCATGCGCACTCAACCTGCGTTCTCTCTCATCTCTCCCCTGTCCAGAAACGCCATGACTTGTTTTATCCAAGCTCCGACCACGAGAGTCCTGCATACGATCTGGAGGAATCCTAGGCAGTGGTTGAGGGTCGCTCGAGCAGAAATGAGATAGTAGACTGGCAGATAGGTGACCTGATTGCCCCTTCACGAAGCTGATCGGATAAGCCTGATCCGACTTCGGGCGATGCTGTAGTGCGCAAGCTATATCTGAATACGGTGGCACGAAGCGGTTGTGGCCTGCCCCAGTCGGACCAACAAGTCTGCTACGCAGTGAGCTAAGTTTCGGCGAAGAAGGCAGAGGGGGATGACGGAGTGTGAAAGCGGAGTCGCGCATCATATCTGTCAGGAAACGTGTCGGCAGAGGAACAGTCTTCCTGGCCTTCGCCCGACTAGGACTCCTGTTCAGAGACTGAGGTGCGTCGATTTCTTGTGTGGGCTGCGGTTCCCCATGGTCTGCACGGGAAATGGAAGTCGAACGCTGGCGGTTGACGGAGTAGACAGACGATGAGACAGGCAGCGGCCTGTCGTCGGAGTGAAGCATCGGTCGGCTATGTGGAGGCCCGACTGCTTGGTGACAAGGGCTTTGTCCATCTGGACTAAAAGGGAAAATTCCAGGGAACAAAGGCCGTGTACGATCTTCCTGTACGACGCGGAGCGGCTCAGCATCGTTGTGCCCATCACTCGAAGAGCCCTCCACAGCTACACTGTCGGCCTTGCGGAACGTTCGGCGTTCGCCGAGACTAAATCCTTGAGTATCTGGCGTCGAATCCCCTACTTGTCTTGGCAGCTGTGAGCCTTGCTTTTTGCGTGTAGGCTCGAAAAACATCAACTGACGTTGAAGCTGCCGTATGCGCTCTATGCGAGCAATGTCCCGTTTCCGCCGCTCCAGTTCATCCTGCAGCAAACGATGCTGCTCTCGATACAGCTCAAGCAGCTGGCCTCCGGGTCTGAGATAACTGTCCCCTCTTCCGTGTATCTCAGCGCTCTGCTGCTGCTCTTGTTTGTCTCCCTCACACAGGCGACTACTGCGGCTGCTCGGAGGTACGTGAGCCTCTCCCACAGGCAGCTGTGAATGAGCCGTTTCTTCGATGTTTCCCATCCGGTCATGCAAAACCTCTTTCCGCTCCGAGGTACACGAGCCCTGCAAATCCGGTGCATGTGCGACAGGGGCTGTCAAATCATCAAGCTCGAGGGGTCCTCTGTCGGCACTGTTTTCGCCTCCAATGTCGACCCCGTCGTCTCCTTCCTTCTCTCCCATCGCAGTATCCCGGGTATCGTCTCCAACGTCGCGTCTCTTGTGGCACTTGACTTCTGGTTCATAGTTAGTACACTGGACTTCCCCTTTCCCCTCTCCGGATGCGTTCCGTGTGTTTCCGGTCGCCTCCCGTTGCTGCTCGGTAGTTCCAGAAGCTTTAGCTACGACTTCTTGTCTCCGCTCCCCCAGGCCCGAATGTCCTCTCACTTCATCACCATAGTCCACACCACCAGGATCAGACCAAGCACTGTCACCTTTTGCGAGGCTGTAGGCATCATCAAACTGAACACCCAGCTGGACGGCACGCCGCATTTGCTGAATACGGACTTGTAGGCCCGTTAATTCTTCGAATCCACGGCCCTGTCGAGGGGCGTTGAGGGAGCGGCATCGACCGCGTGATCTTGCTTCATTGCCCTGAGAAAATGCCAGCCGTCCTTGATATACAGAACTGGCAGGCGAAACCTCGGCCGGGGGACCCCGTGCTGCCCCGGCAGGGCACCCTTCTGAAGAATCGGCCTCTACCGGAGTCCCTTCTCGTCCAGCGAGAACCGACAGGCGATCTCGGTCTACCGGTCTGGGATGTGAACATGTCCCCGGGTGCTGCAAGCTGCGTACACTCGGATGCGCTACGGAAGATAACAAAGAATGTGATACCGGAAGTGAACTGGAGAGACTGATGCTACTGTCTCCACGAGTGGATGAAGACCCAACTGAGGTACGGATTCCGGAGCCGACGAGGAAGAGTGAGCCGATCTCCACACCACCGCGACGAGTGGTTTCCGACGAAGATGTGTCTTTCGCGGCTGAAAAGTCTTGGTCTGCATCACCAGTTGGACTTCTTTTACTCTTTTGCGCCATCACTGTCGCTGCCTCCGGTGCGCCCGCTGCTCGTGAGCCCATTCCACAGGTTGGCGCTGATCTACTCCGTATTCTCGACATCCGACTACCGGTGTCATGATGATCGAAGAAGAATCGCTGGGCCGCCCCAGGGTGCACAGGCGAGTGGGATGACAAATCACCTGTGTGCTCGGCCTCGGAAAGATCAGGTGGAATCTCCGCAAGCTGTGCTATAAGGCGCTCCACCTGGGACAGCTGCCATCCAAACGCAACACGCTGGGATCGCATAGCTAAAAGCATATGGGCCAGAGACTGGAGCAGTTCCGTCTTCGTTGGATGGAGCTCAGCAACAAAGGAAGGGACTCCGACTGCTTGGCTCGGACATGGCGATGAAGACAGCAGAGAGACAGAGGAATTGAAAAAAGAAGAGGCTGTTGTATGAGATGCAGATTCCAGGAAAGACGACGCACCGTCTCGGGGTCGAGAAGAAATCTCCCGCGAGGAGGCCAAGGCGCCTGGTGAATATGACGAACTGGCATCGGGGCGAGGACGAAAGCCCGAGTGAGAAGCTTGCGAGGAAGACAAGGGCGCAACTCGAGAATCAGAAGCGCCGCTCTCGTTTCCTGGTATTCCAGGTGTCGATGCGGATGCTCGAGAACGTGGCCGCACGGAGCCCCCTGATTGTCTGTGGTGTGAGGCTGTCAAAGGCCTAGAGAAGCCGCAATGGACATCGGCTGGAGAACCGGAGCGTCCGTCAGCGGAAGCAGCCAGTCCGGTCGCTGGCACAGCAAGTGGCTGGCAGATCCGGTCCGCGTGTCGGGATTCAGACGTTCTCGCCTTTTCCTGGCATGAAGCAGGAGAGCGGTCCGATAAATCCATTGCGGGGCTGACCACCCGTCTGTCTCGAACGTCTGACGGCAAGAAAGGATACATTATGTTACAGAACGGCCGGAGCTAGTATTCAAGTGCCCATCTGTAGCAACGCCGGGGATCTATCAGCTTGCCCTTCGCATGGTGTAAACTCAGGTTGAAAGGATTCAGCAAACATGTAGCCACTAGCTAGCCTGCGTCTCCACAGGACCTCCCAGACAGGCCAGAGAGAACGCTGGTCCCCCCGCTTTTCGCGTCTGGATCTCGGGCACGAGCAGACTGCCCTCCGCAGAATTCGGACACACAGGCCGCGGCCCTGCTGAACAGCAAGACACGGCGCTCCACAGCCGAGTGTGCCGCGAGCATGGATCTGCTTCACAAGCGTACCCAAATCCTGTCGAAGCCCAGGTAAAGGTGAGCAAAACAAGCAAAAACGGACACCTAGGTTTCTGCTTGCTTCGGGTGAGACAAGAAAGCCGTGCCCCGCCGGAGTTTTCACCCCCGCAGATGTCTGGTAGCGTGGGAACGCATTAGTACAGTCCCATCGCGCACAGCAACCAGGAAAAATATACAATAGCACAACACACCGACGAGATAACAATGGACACAAAAGAAAGTTTGACTCACGACTCAAGCTGTCTCCAGACTAAAACAGCCTTCTCTGCGGGCTAGCGCCGCTCTCGTGCGGGGAGTGTCACACTCTGCGACCTCGCCGAGCACTCGCAAGAAACCGCGCTCTTTACCCTCTCGCAGAACTCCACTGCTGGCTGCAAGCGCAACAACCAGATAGCCCGTGAAAGGCTTAGCCAACTTGCGCATCCGCAACTGCCTGATTCTCGAATCCGAGGGCACGGTTCGCTGGTACCAGCTGAAGACACGAATGGGCAGGGGGCTCGAATAAGATTCACATGCATGGCTAGTTTAGCTTCCCATCAGTCCCTCCTTCTAGAGGGTTATCTGAAGGGACAACAAGGGAAAAAAAATAAACTAGAAGACGCATGTGCAGTGCACGCGTCGCTTACCGACCCCAACCACTCGCCGAAACCCTGATTGACAGCGGGTCTGCTCAGCTTTCGGGCACTACACAGCAGGTACGAGGTCAGCGCCGTTCTGTCACCCTTCTGCTATCTCACATACTCCTACGTACGAGACGCGGTTTTTCGTGCCACTCGGACCTTTTACCAGGTGAGTGCTGAACAGTGTACGAGAGAAGCAACGTCGGCGACAGCCAAGGCCGCCGAAATGCGGTGTCGGCTGAGTTCGGCGCTTCCCCCGGGAGCCGGGCACCGACGCAGGGTCCCCTTAATCATTTCTTGAATAAACTCACGAGCTAGCTTCAGGATGGCTGTTTCGTTTTTGTGGACCGTCCGTCACGCGTGTACCTTTGATGCGGAACCAAGCAGCTAGAAAAAGAGGAGAAACCCCACGCTGACGTGATTGCAAATAGAACAGCGAAGGGGTTCTACACCAGGTTGCGAAGAGACCGCCGCAGCCTTCAGAATTGAGGCGGGTCCAAGGCAGCCAACCTGAAGCAACAGGCTTTATACACGGTAGGCCGGGGCGGTCTGCTCTATAAGGATTACCGGGCCCAGTGATGGCTGCTTCCTGCTAAATGACAACGGCAAAGCTACAAACTGCCACTGCAGCCAACGCCGATCCCGCCGACAGCTGGCAGGCTCTGCGGGACGTCTGCGTCCAGGCAAACCTGATGTAAGCGCTTTTTGACAAGTGAAAGACGTAGCATATTCTTCAGGATGCTACTCCAGCTGTCACTCGTGGTGACGGGCCTGCTATGGAATCCAAGCACTAGAAACACCTGCAGTTTTTCACCTTTCCCTTGCATTTCCAGCGGTTTGGAACTGCAGGGCGGGATTTTACAAGAATTGCATTCAGTTGACTGCATTAGGTGCCTCGTCGTGCAGAGACAGGATGTAAAAAAAACAAATTGTTTTAGTGCGCGAGTCTTGAGAATCTTTCGCGCACGGCTTCGGAGCCCGGCATTCAGTGTCGTCGAGCTGAAGAGTAGCGCCGGCGGGCAGCACAATTCTGACAAAGGGCGGCTTTAGTAGGAAATATCGCCTACACGTCATCGGCTAAAAGCTTGCGGCGTTCGTCTTCTCCTGAACAAAACCGTTTTGCACGGCAGAATGACACTGTTGGCAGGTGACACTGACTGTGTGCATTTTGTTTCTTGCACCGGTGTGGACGTGTGCTTCCGAGCAGGAATTGACGCCCCCTGGACAGGCTGGCTTCGTGTTTAGACGCTGCCAGAGCTTACCCACTGATAAACGTTCTTCCTCCAGTGCTTTCCACGTCCTCAGTTCTCCACCGGTGCCTCCAGCACGAATGACTGTAAAAGAATGGAATAATGAAAATCAGACGCAACAAGCGGTCGACGGATGCGTAGCTCCTCTTGATGTATCTCCCGGGGGTGTGCAAGAAATGCCACATGCTCGTTCGTTTCCCCCTGAAGCTCATTTCGTTTGGTTCCAACTGCTTGTCGTCTGTGCCGTTGAGTATTGTTGACATGAGAGCTGGTTGATGTTGTAGCGCCCGACAAAAGGGCCCGACTCTGCTCGGTTTCGCCCGTCGTTACTGCCTTCGTGGGGAAACCGGGAGTCCTTACCATTGACGTAGCTCAGCATCAGCGAGGTCAGGTAAGGCCTGCTTGGACACATACAAGATGGAGACACAGGGTAGAGCTATCTGTACATCGGAGCATCCTCCCCCCCCCTTAGGTGGATAATTCGCCGTATTGCCCAACAACAGAATAACTTACCCAAACACCCATTGCCAGCCGAGGCATAGGAAAGGAATTGCATAAGCCGCCTGTAAGACAGTAACAGAAGCCGTGTAAGGAACAAACCTTGGAGCATGCCGAACCTCGGCATTGAGTGCGCATAGCAGAGTCGGGGTAATGAGGTGTCGCAAGAGTGCCGCCTCATCAACTGCGGTGATGCAAAAGGCAGGTGTGGGGTAGTCCTAAAAACCAGTCACTTTTTCGAATTACAGTCCCCCGCATCTACGTCACCTGAATAAGCATTTTCGCGCAGGGCTCCGCCAAAGCAGCCGCAGGGCATTACCGGGTAAAAATATCCGATGTACATAGCTCTGAACTTCTCAATGCAAACCCAAAAAAGAATGAAGTCCAGGACAAAACCAGCGGCGGAGTCGACGATTAGGAACATCAACGCACTGTCCGCCCTCCTCCACATGCCGTAAACGCCCACCACTGTGGCCACCAGATCGATCATTCCTGCACCAAACCACCAAGAACAGCGTACAAACACATGTCAGAACACTGGAAACCAATCAAGCAGGCACTTCCCTCTGTACCGGATCAAATGCTGCAGGCAAAGTGAAGCCGCGACCGGCAAGTGACGGGAGTGCAATGCCAGTAGGGCACGGCCACGCTGTGGGATCGTTTTCAGGCTTCTGAACGTAAAGCCTACCAACCGTCCTCGGAGATCTCCCGGGAGTCTTTCAGTGGTGCAAGCTACTAGAAGAAATACAGGATCGCGGGCTTGCTATTTCTGTAATCTTGATGCTAGTGGATGCCCTGGTCCTCGACATTGCTTTAGCAAGATAAAGCCCCACTCACTGCGTATCCTTTCAGAAGCCGACGGTCTCCCATGTACCTGCCTCTGTTTATCCGGACTACGGGTCAACCCGACTACATATCCGTATATATACATATATATAAATATAAGTATCCGGGATCGATGCACATTTGCACGGTCAGCACTGACACCTTGAGTTTCGGGAAATGTGTACGGGCCCGCATCCCCACAGCCCACACAAAACCCTGAGCTCTGAACCAGCGTCGCTAGTCTTAACAGGACTGCTCCTTCTAAATCGCTTCATGGTATACTCAGCAGGTGGGAAGAGCCCACGCGAGCCAGGCGAACTTGCTTACAGGAGGAATGTCAGAGTGGGCAATATGTGTGCGTCGCTCTTCTATTACACGCGGGGTACGCCACGTCACCCTCAGAGACCAGTAGGGAGACGCCTCCTTCGCGTCTCCATTGCTAAGACCAGCGCCAGCTGACGTGATCGCTCAGGTTACTGTTTCTCGTATCCGCGAGCAGTTGTACCTCGGAGAGATGTGATAACTCCTCCAGTAAACCAGAAGGGGCCCAGGGCAGATCGGAAAACAAGAAGTTTCCCTTCGCCAGCCGGCGAGCCTTGGAAACCTATCCAGTGAGCAGCGTCCTCGATGAAGGTAGACACGACCGTCTTGGCAGCTGCGAGACAGCCCCCTGCAACGAGCTCCAAGAACGATGAAACAAAGCCTGAACACAAGCCAGACAGCGGCGAGCACCTAAGCAGTCGGGACTCGACACGAAAATTTCGGTGCCGCACGTAGCTACACAGTTGTCGAGAATCTCACTATCAAGCAGAGGTGTACACCTGTCGAGCAGCGTGCCAGTATGCTTGGGCTTCCGCACTTCATACGTACCCTCGCCCTTCGCGGCACATAGCCAGATGCTTTATGGCTGCTGCACGCTCTTATGGGTACGTGAAACGTACAGCCCCATTGGAGATAGCCAAGGTACACCGGTCAGGAATCAAGAGACTTACAGTAAATCAGCCAAGAGGCCATGAAGACGTGGAGAGAACAGCAGCCGCACGCTCGCGACTGACTGCCACACCAGCCCCTGATGGCCTTGACGTTGAGCCCCATCGCTACCGTCCGGCGGAAAACAGTACAAGAACACAGAGAGGGACAAGTGACTGGGCTCGCCTCGTCTCTGTCACATAAGAAGCAGGGATTTCTCCGCCGCAGAACTTAGGAGCTGGGGACAGCAATAATACGGGTCGGAGGGAAGTTTGTCGGCTTCGTTGTGTGTCGCGAATCTATGCTGCACGGTTGCGGCGCAGGCGTGCATCCAGATTCTCATCCGGTGTGCAAAAGAGAAGCGGAGCGTGTTTCACAAAAAGCTGCAGTGGCACGTGTACACGGGTGACACCACGGTCAGTGGCATGTTCCGTCATCCGAGTAGGACAAGGCAGATACGGCGGCCTCGGTTTCGGCGGACGCAAGATGAGCGAAAGAAGCAGTCCTGTGCTAGAAAAAGGACGGCTGTCTGACAGACCCACTCAAGAAAATCTGCCACGGTTGGGGTGAGGCCCCCCGTCGCTCCTCACTCTGGGGGAAAAGCAGCCCGGCTAGCTGCTCGTGTCTTGCGGAGACCAGGGAGTATTGTTGCCAGTTTCGCCCTGGCCAGCTGTCACACCAAAGTTGACAGCTCTGGGCAGAATGCTGCGAGAGGGCGAAAATTCACGCCAAGCAATCAGGCGGCCACGTCCAGAGAGTGTTCATGCAAAGCCCGTTACGCAGAGTGGCTGGCTGTTTCGCTATCACGGTGCCGAACGGGGTGCAGGTTCCAGACTGCGTGTTCGCGCGTACTGCTAGACAGTTTCGAGAAGGCGACGTGAGCAATTTGAGTACTGGTGATCATTTTGTAGAGCCTCTGTGTGATGTCTTCAGCTCAGTCCTGCTCTCTTCCAATCATTAGTCGTGACCGGTGTGCAGTGGGGCCGCTGGGCTCACGTAGGCGGGCTTGACGATACCAAGCCGCCTGTCACCCGCAAGGTTAACAGTAGCTGTGCACCGAACCACTGGAGGTGCATAATCTGAGTACGGCCCAGGGGGGACCTCCTGCCCTCGAATGCAATGCTTCCTTACAATATGGACTTATCTGGATAACATGCGATCTCCAAAAGTACTGAAAGCTAAAGTCTGTGGCATATTCTTCGCGCTCTTGCGCAAATAGATTTCAAGACATAGATCCAGTTTTATGAAGGTCTAGCATTCTGTTGCAGCAAAGGGTTAGTCGGCGAGATAACGAAATTATTTTAGTTGATTTGAGGCAGGTTAATCCAGCTGGAGTCACTTGTGGTTCCTGAAGGAGCGATTGCGTGTGCAGCGTTGCATATCTGGAGCTGTCCAGGCTTTGCTCGGGTCCTGAGCGGTGTTTCAGCTGGAGAGGCAGCGATCGGAGGGCACTAAGACCGGCGAAAAAAAACACGTTCCTCCAGAGTCTCTTTGAGCCAGGAGATCCAGACGTTGGAGTGCCTCGGAATCCTCCTGCACTGCATAGGAGCCGGTCGAAGTGACACAGAGTGAACCACGGTCCCGCACCGGAGCAATTACCTTCATCATAAAGTGTGGTTCGTTCCCCGCCAACGACTCAGTCAGACTGAGCGTTAGGCAGGGCTGCCCGGTAACTTTGTTGCGATCCTCTAGTGTGCCTGCTCGGAAGACGAACCTAACCGGAGTTTAGAGGCGCGTCACACGTCGTCGATTGTGATCACGCGTCAGTGCGCTCAGTTTTTTGCTTCAAGGCCCTCAGCTTGCGAGGGTATCGCTCTGTCGTCGCGCACGCTGTTGGACAGAGCGGCCTCTCAAAGCGCACGGCCAGTGAAGAGTTTCTACCAACCTGGTCACAGCGCGTGCGACTCCTAAAGTTTCGCGTCGTATTCAAATATTTCTGCCGTGAGCGAAGAGCCCGCGCGGATGAGTGCGGCAAAATGTCACGAGCACGGCCCGCTCTAGGATCCTCTAGGAGCCCTAATACTGCCTATCTAAAATCCACGGACCGTAGTTTCCCCAGCCGCTTTGGGCGACCTCCCATGTGCTGGTCGGGCGGTTTAACTAAGTGAAACCACACGGCTCATTAATTCAGACTTACTAGAAGGCACGCACCTCTATTTCCACGTGAGCAGTTTTCTTCGGTCAGCTAAAAGCGAAAAAGTGCTAGGAAGCAACCGTTCTGTGGGCATGACTCATCACGCCAGCGACAGTCTTCTCACTGTTTTTGGGCCAGCGCGGAGCACCACGACACGATGAGACAGCAGCTCCTCCCTATCTAGGAGCCGAGACGGGGCGCGTAGTGGCGCTTGCCCGGCACCGATCAGGCGCGGGACGACCGGCTGGCTCCCTGATAGGTTCACAGGCGAGCCCAGGCCTCATTCAGTAGTACCTATCGGTCACCCCGTACAAGGTACAACGGGCGGTGCGAGCCCCCTTGCTGAATACTGATGGCCAGTCAGGCAGCCCGGATCACAGCCAAGGGCCACGTGAATGTCAGGAGCTTGTCGAAGGTTTAATGTGGTACAACCGATCCGACCAGGCCTACTGTGGCACTTCCGTGTATTCTGCTGACAAGCGTCTTTACTACGTAGCGGGGCTTCCTGCCGGCACCATGAGTGTTCCTTACACTCAAGGAAACACGGGGTGCGCTAGCAGCAGCCATTTGCTTGGCCATGCTTGTTCGCTTTCCAGGACCCGTTGTGAGCGCCCGACCAACGCTCCGGGCTTACAAGCAGCGTAACATGTCTTACCAAAGCCGGTGAGCTTTGCGGTCGATCCCGACCTGCGCCGGGAAAGCTAGCGAATCCAAGTGCTTTCTCTGCCTCTTCGTGCTTAGCCCGCATGAATTCGGAGGTCAAGCCTCCATTCGCGACGTGCTGCAACTGCAGCTGCCTCCTCAGGCCTTTCGAAATCATCGTTTCCAGAACGGCGGACTCTCCTGCCTGCGACAGCAAGCGTTTGCTTCGTGAGGACGCCTTTAGCCGGCTTGCGGGCAGGCAAAACACTAGGGCCTTGCCTCCAGTTTATCGCGCCTAGTCTTCTCCGCGTACCAGACGGACGCTCTCGCTTACTTCCTTATCTCCGTACAGTCGCCTCCGATATATAAGCACAATGGCACGTTGCCGGTTGCGAGCTTGGCTCTTTCACTCGCGGGCCTGGCTGTTTTTGTCTGTTATTTTTCCGGTTGTCTGTGCTGAAAAGCCCGCTGAGCCGCCTTCGGCGGGGGTGGCGTCCTCCTCCACGGCTCCGGCTGAGTCAAGCAGTTCTGTACTTCCGGGCGCGAGGTACCAAAATCTGTCCTTTCTCGACAGCAAAGCGGAGCTCTCTCCTGAGACCAAAGCCGTACTTGATTCCCTCCTCAAGGCGGACAATGACACACTGACTGCATCATCAAAAAACGAGACCGATCGTTCGCAGAAGAGTGTGCCAAGCGGGGAGGGGCGCAGCTCGGCATACTCGGCGGAGTACGATTATGGTACCCCCATCTACGGCCCGCCTCCCCCTTCCCCAAGCTACGCGCCCCCACACGTCCCTCCTTCCTCTGCTACACCGCCATTCGTTCCAGGATGGGAAGACTCTGCAGAACGTGAGTGTCTTGTCCTCCTTCAACAGCAGGTTCGTATCATCGAAAGTATGAGTACCATTCAGTTTGTAGCTTTCTTCAGTTAAACACGGACAGCAAGCATGCAACGAAGGGCGTGCCCCAGAGCCCAGTTATGTTTGGCATCTGAGCTGAAGGTGCGAAGTTTCTTCCTGCCAAGACAGCCGCCGGGACAAGTGTCGGAACTGCAACCGATTTGTTACACAAGACGCCCCGGCCGTGATGATTTCACTTCACATAGTCTACTGAGGTCAAAGGCCAACCAAGTAGTGACCTGGGTGACTAGCAGGAGCAGTCAGGGCCGCGCTTCAGCCGAATGCTTCAACACCGGACACGACGACGCTCGAGTAGCTCAACCTCGTAGGCGGGAGTCTCTTGTCTGTCGAGGGTGACGGGGGGGACGAGTATTGCTCGTGTGTCCTCTATGTTGGCTCCTTGTGGTTTGGTCGTCAGACTTTTACTACAATCAACAGGAAGAGTATGATAAGGCGCGTCTGAAGTACAGGGACGCGCAAGTCATCAAGGACAAGGAGGAGTTTGACTTCATTGTCGTAGGATGCGGTTGCGCAGGCTGCCCCCTAGCCAGTTACCTTGCCTTAAAAGGAGAAGGTGAGCCCCTACAGGCCTTTGTAGGCTCCCATTTTACTACCGTGTACGGCAGCCATTCTTGATATGCCTGACTGTTTTTCTTTTCTCTTTGTCCCTCCCGTCTCCACCTTTTTGTCAGCTTTTGTGACCTTCATATACGGGTGCCTGGCAAGGCATTTCGTCGCTGCGAGGGTGTGCCTTTTCTAGATGATCTCACCCGAGGGAAATGTCGCCGACCCGTCCCCACTGAGCCCGTGCAGCAATATGTCTCACAGCTCTATAGCTCGGGTACTGGGTGCGTAAGTATCACCGCATCAAGCCAATATCTCAGCTAGAGTTCGATCCAGGACGCTGGTTCAGGCCAAGCGCCGAAGCAGCCAGCGGACGGCGCCAGCAGCACTGATCAGACAAATTCTTCTTGTATTGAAGGTTCATTGCTGGTCAGCACGCGAATGTGTGCGATGCACGAGAGCAACGATAGGGTCGTACAGATGCATGGTTTTTTTCTGTGCAGGCCGACGGGTACTCGTTTTAGAACGAGGCCTTGAGAGGACGTTTGAACAAGCGCCAATGGCCATGACTGTATATGGACATGGTAGGAGCCGCGGGGGACATTCCAGAGAACACACCCTGGGGGAGCTTCTCTGCGAAAGCTCCGCGCTGCTTTCATGCAGGCCCTGAGCCTTGACAGACCAGTCTGATGTTGTATGCCCTGAGTNNACCGCTATCTAAACACAACAGTTAGCGTAGCTGTAGATAAATGCTATATCAAGAGTGAATCTACTCACCATCAGTTTCTTTCTGAACAACAACTTTCACTCCATAAGGCAAAGTCGCCCAGTTACTGCAGTGCGGACCCAGTGGAACTGCGTGGTCGCGTAGGCATTCTTATCCAACAGCGGGGCAGCCCGGCCGGTGGCCCCTTCCTGCAGCTGGGAGTTTTTTCCTTCCCCCCTCCAAACAGAGGAGAACATAGGCTCTTCTTAGAGACAAGCCGCGCGCAAGCGACTGCTGGGGAGTGCTGTGTGACGGGAGACTAAGATAATGCCTGCCTTTTCCCCCACGGTGGTTTCCCCGTTGCAGGCATGGCCGCAGCAGACCAATCACTCTCGCAGCCTTACAGCACACGAAGTGGTGTGCGAACTCACGTTCCTACGGTCATGGGCGGGGGCACTTCCACTGACCTGGCTATATATGTGGAAGAGACAGAAAACTACTTCAACTACATGAACAAGCGCTACCCCGCTTACAAATTTCACTGGCCGACGATTCAGAGAGTAGGTCTGCTCACATCTTGAAACTGATTGAGGGAGCCCCTCAGCGCTCTCTCAATCAGTTTTAAAGACGGCGGTGAGGCGTGCATACACACGGACGAGATATAGTCAAACATCGCTAGATAATAGATAGGTTGGTAGACAGTCTGGAGCGAAAGCGCTTCAGTTAGATTTTCGCGAGTGGAGCAGCCTGGCTCGCCTTACACACATATTGTAGACGTGGAGGGTATTGTACACACGTACCGCTACATGTCATAGGCACACATAGATACATACAGAGGCATCTACTCCGAGACATATGTTGGAGCAGGCGTATAGGTAGGCTGTCTCCCCTTGCAGTTCCAGCGGTGAACTATTCTCCCCTATAATCTGCAGCACGTACTGCCGGCCCTTTAGACTGTACGGAATCTTTAATTCCCGTACAGTCTAAAGGGCCGACCGTGCGCCCTTGCAAGAGTTTCTTGCTTTTTCCACTTGCACACTCTCTGTTGTCAGGAAGATTTGGGGGAACCACGAAAGAAGCTGCCACGCGCCTGCTGTGCGAAAGCTGCGGTTATCTCAAGGCCCTCGGTCTTCATGTTTCGACCTCGTTGTTCTACAGAAACATCTTGTCTTGTTTGCGTGGTGCGGTCCTCCGCAGGCGTACAGGTATATCCGTCGGATCATTGCCAGACGCATGCCTTTCGACAACTACTTCGGGCTGCGATATCAACAGGCGCTGCGCTGGAGAGGGTACAAACCTGTTGGGGGAGACATCCCTGCTGGGTACTCTTCCTCACTCCAGGTAGCTACCACGGGTGACTGAGGGGAACTGACACGGTCCCGCACTCAGATGGGGGGCTAGCGTTGCCAGAGCCATCTTGCTGTAACGTGTTTTCTCAACCTAAAAGCACAGGCGGTCAAGCATACTCGTCACACTGCGCCGGGGGGGGGGCGGGGTACAGCACGGGCCTCACGTGGAGCTTCTGCGAAAGGCGGTGGTGGAGGGAAAGTTGGTATCGGCAGCTTTTGCGTGACGTTAGCAGCTTGGTCGGAAGCATGAATTGGCACGTACGCCGAAGTCGATGGTAGACAGGAGGTGTTGAACCAGCGTTGACCCCGCTTCACAGCGATCAGGAGTGACTTGAGTTGCGCCCTCCTATCTTCCGTGCGTCGGTACTAACTTTGCAGATGGATAAAGTCTGGAGTAGTTTTACCCTGTTCGACATGAACGAAGGAGGATTCCGTCGAGCGTCAGACGTTTTTATTGACGAGCTGCCGGACTACGCTAAAAGAAACATAGTCGTACGGACGCGACATAACGTCGAGGTACTTAGTTCGAAAGGGCACATTCAGCCCATGACAGCTGCCCACACACTCCACTGCGTCGCCCGCATCCCCGGCAGAGAGGTTGTCGACACAGCTCTGAAGCGAAACAGTGTTTGTATTCAGGTGCCCGGTCGCAGATCGTGCCTCTCCGAAAATACTCGGACGGGCTGTATTACGGGTAGGGTACCCTCTCGACTGCTTAATAGACATCAAGCCTTTGAGCACTGGCTTCACTTTGTAGGTTCGCGTTCTCGGACTCCGGTCTCGAGCGGATGCTCCGGTCCTGCTTTCTCTCCGCGGAGGTCACCGGTTTTCTTGCCGCGGTGCTAGGACAACTCCTTCTTTCTGAACACTTTTCACTAATCCTGAGCTCGTGTTTCACAGTGTCCTCAATCATCGTCAGATGAGTCAGCCTACGATGGCAGCTTTCGCCACGTGAAGAAGGACCGGAGGTTTCGCTCTACATGCGTAAAGATCTGTGATGGATGCCTATGGTTCCCGGAAGTACGGGCTTCACTGGTTTGGGAGCCATCCTTGGAGATCAGTGCCCGTTTACACTGCGCTTGCCTGAACGGCCGCGGATAACTCTACGTGATGGCCTCGTCAATAGCCGGGGCTACGTCGCGGTAACCGGCAGAAATGTTGTCCGATGTGTTGCTACTTTGATGCAGTGGATCGAATTCGACCTCGACCAAAGTCCGCCCCGAGCTCGCTGTGTTATTTATCGTCCCACTGCATACGAAGACATCAAGCCTCAAGGAACAAGTTTCGCTTCTTCGCTCCCGTCCAGCAGCGCCCGTATGTTTCTCATAACAAACGTTTGCTACTTATCCAGAAGAACAGACAAGTTGAACGGTTTGGGGTGAGACTCGTCGGCAAGGAAAATGGCTTGGTCGTGCGCCTCTCGTAGTTTCTGAAACTTCTTTCGATAACACGCCTTCCACCGGATAGCCCCTGGGCCCCCCCGTCAAGCATCTCAAATTCCATCGTGAATGGGCGAAGCGGGACCTGGCGCCAAAAGTCGCTTTTCGTGTCTGCGTTGGACGTTGCAGATTGGGGGCCGTGGATTGGCACATTCTTAGCGCCGAAGACAGTCCTTTTGAAATCTGGAGAGCTTGATGCATCAGATGTTTTTTTCAAGAAAGAAGCTAAGTTCTTCCGCAAGGTGTGCGTCAAGGATCGGCGTGGATCTCAGATTATTCTTAGTGCCGGAGCCATCAACTCAGCAGTCATTCTTTTCAGATCGGGTGAGACGAAAGGAGGTCTTTACTGATTTCGTGGCGGGGCCGCATCCATCGAGTGCACTTCATTTTCGAAGCGCTTAATTACTTTCAGGAAGATCTGGTTCTCTCCAGTCTTTCGTTGCAGCTTGCATGGCTCTCCACGTCGCCCTGTCCGAATCCCGAAACGGCCGTCAGTGGAGGCCCCAAGCACACTTTGTGTCGTGTTCATCGTTCGGGCAGTCAAACTGTTTTAGGCGCTTAGCTTTCTCCACGTGGAGAGTGAGAGAGCCTATGTTCTAATTCTACCCATGTCCGAACCCCCCGCGTTTAGATACTTGCGTGTCCCGCCGTTGGCCTGGCAAACCATACCTCGGCTGAGATTGTCTTCTTATCCTCTCTGGCTCAGGTGTAGGACCGGTACCTCAGCTGAAGAAGATCAACAGTCCAGTCATCGTTGAGCACCCGACTCTTGGTAAGAGCCCTGCTTTCTAGAGTTGAAACGACGGAGTGATCCATCCCTCGCCCGCGTAGAGAGAGCGCAGGCTTCCCTTCTTCCACCTTGAGGATCAAACTGGCTTGTAGTGAAGTGGCTCAATGTTGCACCGGGCTTGAGCCTCGTCACCACTGTCCCGAGGTCGCATTCGCGGGTTGCTGCCTCCAATGGTTTCTGCAATGGATTTTGTCCCCAGGCCAGAAGTTCAGCGACCGCGTGTTTATCCCTGTTAGCGGGTTTATGAAGCATTACGCAGACGAGCTAACTCCCGTTCCCTTCGCGCCTGTGCGACGTCTCTCTGGACTTGACGCTTCTTCCCGTACTACGCCAGCGCGTAGCGCCCGGGGGCCCCGAAAGGGAAAGCAGCAAGAGGACGACAACAGGGATTCTGTGGAAGGAAAGAAGTTCGGTGGAAAGGCCCGTAGAGCGCAAAGGGAAGAGAGTGACGCTGATGCTGATCTTTCCGACCAAGCATCACAGAAGGAAGAGGGACACGAGAGAAAGATTTCCGCAACACACCTGAGAGATGAACTAGATGATGAAGATGATGATGTTGAGGCACCTGCAGAGGCGGGGCCTTCCTCGCCGGAGCAGGATGATCTCGAGGCGGGTACATCTCCAGCTCGGATTTTCCTTCCGGACTTGCAGAAACCCATCTCCCCAGAACTGTCAGGCAAATTCCTGGATGTGTACTTCCCTCAGAAGGGTCGGCTTGACCCCCCACGTGTCTGTCAGGGCTTAGGGCTTAAGAGGGGAGGACCTCCCCATGGATGCGACAAAGAAAATTACAGGTACCTACATCGGGCAAAAGAAACGGAGACCAAGTCTTGTCGCTCCGCTTGCATCGTCGTCACTGCTCTCCCATCGTCGTCACTCCTCTCCAGCGAGCTGATGTGTCCTTTCTTTCGCCGTAGAATTCAATGCTGTATCTTAGTCAGGCAGCGCGAAGGGACAAGCGGCATCTCATGCCCTCTGTCCGGAAGAGCTGCTACAAGATGCTGGAGGGGCGGAATCAGCTATCCGATTGATTTGAGAAACACTTGGACGCGAGAATGCATGGGCAGAAACAAGGGAAAGAGCACCCCGCGAAATGCATCGCATCAATTGCTTCTGACTCAAAGCACCGGCAGCCCACCCCGCGGATGGCTTATTCGGAGACGCCTGACGTACGTGTCTCCGCAGACTCCTGCAACATAGCTCGCAGCAGCAAGGCACTTGTCTCTTCTTTATGTGTTGCAGTATAGGCCGGCGGACGCTTACATGTTCGTTGATGGTCGCGGAGGAGATGTCCGGAGGCCGGGCACAGGAGGGCATCATCTATGCTTCGCGTTTTATATTCCCCCCGCTCTTCAGAAACGATCCCTTGATCGATGCTGTTTTCGAGATTCTGCAAGCCTGTGCTGAGTACAAAGCGCCTTACGGAGTTGCAGCCTTCAAGCCTCTTTGCGCCATTGTTATGCCCATCACGAAGTGTCTGCGGTAAGCTCAGCTGGGAGCACGTAGACATACATACACCTTCACAGGGAACCATTCAGTGCGTGTGAAGTGGATGATGAGTCAGCTCGTGTTAGCTGAGCCAAGCTTGCTTGCTAACCAATCAAAGTGCAGTCTCGTCATCTACTGTTTTTCTGCACACCTCCACATCGCATGTTTCTGTGGGCATATCAGAAAGGCATTTGCTAGTTTCTACTTCACAGCGGAGCCCAAGTCTCGCGGGTCCGTCCGGCTAGCTCCCAACGGCATGGTTGAGGTGAACGGTGCCTACCTGAAGGACGAGCAAGACCTCTTCGATGCTGTTAGAGGGGTATCGAACCTCATTATGGCCATGAATGGCGACGCATACAAGTAAGTCTGAGGCATGCCTGGAAGCTTCACGACCTCATTAGGAAGATCTCTACCCTGTATCTCTTCCGTATGGCCCGCTTCACATTATGCGCGTACAGGGATTGATGACGAGGTACCTTCCGGTTTCGTGATCTCAGCGAAACTTAGGTAACCATCTCGCACAGCCCTTCGTTGCAACAGCCCTGGTGCTGCAGCCAGCAACTGGGTTGCTGACTGCAGCACCAGGGCTGTTGGACAGCTTACTCATGCCTCGGCTAGCCTGCATGGGCTCTGTGTTGACAAGCGGCTTCCTTTGGACAATCACCGCTAGCTGACGTTCCCAGCGTGTGGCGATCTTAGGAGATCTCTGGCACTCGAGGAAGCCTCTATAGAAGGAAGGCTTGAGTTTGCGGCCGAAGAGCCTCTTGCCTCCTGCATGCAAACATACACTTTAGTGTCTGCCGCTCTCTTGTTTCTTGGCTTTCATACTGTGACATCACTATCGTGTCTCCTTTCTTCTTTGTATTATAGGGGTGTGGTGCAGCCAGCAGGATCGTTTTCCTGCCCTGTCACCATTTTGAACGGTTTGCTGGACCTTATCCTCACTATCGCGGGCACCACGTCGATCTTTGTAACAAGGCCAGGAAACTTCGCCCTCGTAAGCAAGGCTGTGGTTGCTTGGGCTGAGGTCACTTCAGTCGACCGCACTGCATGTATGTAAGACTGGACCTGTTTTGAACAGTCTGGGACAACTCAGTGGGCGTGTGTAGATCCAAGTCTCGACCTGATCCCTCCTGTACTAGCTCGCGGCTTGTGTCCACGCTGCGATGCGGTGTCGGTAGTGCCCCTCCTATTCAGACAGCGAGGGTCTACTTGTCTGTTATCACTGTTCAACAGCTCTTCACCGTCCGAGTGTCACTGATAGGCAAAGGCCGAAGTAGTCGGGGCCTTCGACAAAGAAGCTCGGGGCCCGGACGACTTGACGTCTTTACAGACATTCGGCTTCCTAGTGAACAACTAAGTCATCTCTCCCTAGCTAGCACTGTGTTTTTCACACTTTTGCCTACTGTTTTTTGAGTGAGTGTGCGCGGTTCGTTTCCGATGAGCAGATCCAGAAATTCCTTCAAGATCTCTTGCCTCCCAATAACAGACGACTACGGCGGTTGGTGGCTGTTGGTGACCATGTAAAGGCACGTCGTTTGCAAACAGCAGACCTCGGCGACTTGGAAGAGCCCGCAGACTACATACAGGAGGGCATGAACGAACCGAATAAATTCGTGCTTGAGGACTACAGTGAACACGTAGTCGAGAACGTGGACGAGAAGAAAATGGAAGAACTAGGCATCAAAGAAAAGTTGAAGGAGGTGAGCAGCAGGCAGCACTGCGCAAGTAAACCCCATTCTCTTGTAATTGTTGGGGAATCGATAGACACCTACCTCATGGGTAGAATAGACGTATTCTAAACATTCCTGGAGAGCTGCGAAAAAAATGGAAACACAGTTTGATCAGATAGGTTGGTTCTACTGTGTCGTTCCCCTGCTGTAGGCAGGGTTTGACTTTGAGGCTTACAGAAAGCACCTCGATCCGAACGAGGAAGTTGACAAGGATATGGTAATTTCGGATTCAGCTAGCTGGTTCACTTCTCGTCGGCTCCAGGAGCAAATGAAAGACCCTCAGCTAACTGAAAGAGAAAAGCAGACTGCTCGTCGCCTAATGGAACTCCAGAGGCAACGCGAGCAACAGTACGGAACGGACACACCCGTCACACCCGACGCGAAACCTTCGTCGGAAACTTCGGACGTGGAACCCCCGACGGAAGGTGACGGTCGAGACGGAACTCCTGAGTCTGACAGTCTGGCCTTTGAGGTATCTGTTGAGGAGCTCGAAGAAGCTAAAGCCCTTTGTAAAAAGCCATGTGATAGTAGTGAAAACAAGCCGTGCCCAGCAGCCGACGTCTGCTGTGCTGCGTTCAACAATGCACTCTGCATTCGGACGCCCGATTACATTGAGCTTGAGCGCCGACTTAAACAAGAGTTACTCGAGAATAGCTCCGTTAGCGCACCACTTCGACAAGCTAGAAAGACTGACACCAGCGGAGATGTGCGAGCTACGACTTCCCGGAGTGAAAAGACAACCGTGGAGACAGAAGGGTTCTTGGGAGCTTTGCCCGATGGGCTTCCCGACCTACTGAGCTTTGTTCCTTCTCAAGACAGCATGCCTCCTCATCCTATCCTTTACGACAAACGCCCCCCATACGACTTCCCTACGTATCTCAATCCCCCTAAACCCGAAGGGTTTCCAGATCCCGATATGTTTCCTTCCGCTCCGCCTCCAGGAACACCACCACTCGACATACTTCCTTATACCAACAACCAGTGGGCTGCTACGTACCCGCCTAGGCTACCAAGTAAGTAAAGAGCAAAACAGTCATCTCTTGACGAAGGGAGCTTTATCCTTGTGTCTTAGTACCTTTCACAGTTGATTGGAGTAACTGACACCGGAAACGCTCCAACGGATAGCTCCCGAGGTAGATGTGTTCCTGATAGGAGTTCCTTCATTATCACCTGCTGTGGGTCATCCGTCCGTGCTTCGGCAGTCCGACAAGACACTGAATCTGCTTGCACTGCATCTGTGGAGTCGCCTTCGGTTTGCTGATATGAGCCTTCCAGAGCAAGCCAAGTGTTGGTGTAGCACCCCACTCCATGCTAAATAATGCACGTATATTTTACCGACTCTCTCAGCTGAAGAAGCAGTGTAACGGATGTCCCCGCTTCAAGCCAACCGTCCGCTTTTCTGTTTTGGCTTCTACCTCCAGACCCGTACAAGCCAAAGGAAGTCGCCAAGTACGCCCTGTCGTACATGTCCAGTGTATGGCACCACTGCAACACTGCGCCCATGGGAGAGGTTGTTAACTCCGACTTTGAAGTTATCGGGACTAAGGGCCTCTCTATCATCGACGGTTCTGTCATGAATCAGCTGACTCGTCTTAACCCTCTCGCCACGCTTCTCATGTTCGGCGTGTAAGTCCAAGTTTCAATTTGACACCCGCGTATGCTAGACTTCACGCACCCGGGGTTGAAGTCTTAGGCATATTACTAGGCGTAGTAAACTGAGTACACTTTTGGAGTAGTGGAAACCGCGTTGGCGACGGTGGAGTGAACTGAAGGTACAGTTTTCCGGATGTCTTCATCGGCGTCTTTTCCTTGACTCTGTCTGTCCTACTATCGCAGCTACGGAGGCATGAAGAAGCTAAAGAACGCGGGGGTGAAAGACGTTCTGCCGCCTTTGTATCCTGAGCACTAGTCTGCCGCAAATCCGGAGAGGCAACAGCTCCGAGTTGGCTCGAAGTGATGAAGTCGGCATCGCCCGCAGTAGCTCGCTAGATGATGACTGTGCGTTTCTGAAATCAAAATTCTCAGGCAGAGTGAACAACAGACACCGAAGCCTGATCACGTAGAAGCGTCGGACCTCGCGCGTTCGTGGTGGTGCCAAAATGCTCCACTGCAACTTTTTCCGGGAGTTTTAAAATAGGCGACCCCTCTGTTTTCCGAGCTCGCCTTGCTTTAGCAAAGGTCTTTATTGTAGCATACAATTTCACAGCAGCAGTCGGTCTCAAGACGAGACCGTTAGCGGCCTCACCAAGGACAAGTATGAGGCCTGCTTGGTTGCACACAGGTTTCCTTTTTATTGGGACCCTTCACTGGGATTGTGAAGGCGCCCTTTCCCGGGTCTCCCCGTCCATTCGAGTTGCTTACCGTTTTAAGCGCTCTTTGTCCTGCCACAGGTTCCTGATTTGAGTGATCTATGTCGGGCTGGATGTCTTGTGGTTGAGAATAACCGCTCACGGGAGACGTGTTCTTCAGTAACAGAAAAGCTAACCACAAGGTCTTCACGCCGTGACCGGACGAGGGGCGGCAATAAACTAGACTCACGCCTACAAAGCGCCCGTAAAGGGACGCAAGTCAGTCGGTGGCTAGCAGAACCGGTCTACGCATGGATCGCACGCGGGCAACTGTAAGTTTAGGCGATACAGTCCTGTGCTACCCACGTGCACTAACTTCTCAATGACAGTAGGCAGCCATTCCCGGCGCCGATTTGACGCGCACCACAAACCTTCACTAGTCTACCTTCAGCTCATCGCCAACAGCTCACGTATACTCTCACTGGCTTACGGGCCATGGGCATTAAAGGAGCGTCGGGAAACAGTACAATAGGCATTGAGAGGCATCACTCGCGTCCTTAGGATCTCCCGCGCCTGGCGCTCTGACAACTTGCCGTGTTCGCGTTGAATAGAAACACGAGTGGGCATGTGTGTGAGCTGCAAGCTGATATTCTGCTTCCCTGCCGTCTGGTCATCTACCAAACATCGCTAAGCAGCGGACCGTACCCGCTTTCAATTCAGTAAAGGGATCAGCGTCATATGCTTGCCTAAGAATGCGACCAAAGACTACACTGGGACAGAGACTGAGACTCATCTCGAGCACAGAGCTCCGCATCCTCCTAGGAAATCACCAACTTGCTTGGATCGATTTTCCCTGCTGAGTCCTCGGAATCCGAACCATCCCGGCTACAACCGCACCGCGTCTCAGTCAGTTTCCGGAGGGGCCACCGGGAGCGTGAACCGGCTGATGAGAGCAGGAGTGCATACGAACGATGCAAGCCCAGGGCTGACACATTCCCGACATTGTTGAGCTTGCCTGGGACGGAAAGAACTACCACTAAGAACCGCTGGTTGGATAGTAACAAAGCAAGAACTGCATCAAATCAACGAGCGACCGAGGTTGTTTCAGGTGAAAAGCGTCAACCCGTTTGCCACGAAAGTCGCGAGCTCTGCCTCACAAGTGTGACGACGTTAACTCGTGCAAAGACGAGACCCATTTCCGAGAGAAGTTACTTGTCTGTATTCACAAGATTCCTCTTGTCACTTTCGTCTCCGTTTCCACCCCTCTGACTACTAGTCACACCAAGCGACGTACGATGGTGCCCCTGGTATTAGACATCTTCGGGCGCCGTCGAATGCGACCTCAGCTTTCGCTGTTCCCGTGCTGCAAGAGGTAAAGCAAGACAAAGGTCCTTCGTATCAGACATCTGCCAGCGTCGTGTCAGCGTCCTAGGATTCAAAATGTCGTATGAAAGACAGGTTTTCCTTTTCTCGGACTAGCTTCCTCCGAGTCTGGTTGACGGGCTGCAGCACTGGACCAGAGGAGAAGCTGGACGACTCGTGACACAATCTGGCTGACTCATCCGAGACAGGAAGTCGTGGGGGTAGGGATGAACAAAGCAAAAGTGTGTTCTTTCGTCGCCGGTCGTTGTACTCTGGCAGATCTCAGAAACACCAAGTCTTTCGCTCCAGCGGCCTCCCATCAAGTGCAGCTCCGACGTCTTAGGAGACTCACCTAGAGCGAACCGTGCGTTGAGAAGCGTCCTTTTTAAAGGCTGTGCCGCACAAGCAAAGTTGAACGGCAGCACCGAGGTTAAAGAAATCTGCCCGTCCACGCTGGCACGCCACCGGCTGTTCTGGCACAGAGACGGGCACTTGGACCCACGCAGCAGTGGGTACAGACACTGCAGGGTGCGTATCTCAGCGAGCACTACTAACAGAGTCGCGCATGTACAACGAGTTTTCTACATACCTAGCTGAGCGGCATCTATGCCGATCCTCCTGAATACAACGCCGTGCTTGGTACAGGCTGCACCGCATCAGTTCAGACTCTAGCGAGTTGTATCTTTCCTTCCCTCTTCACAAAAAAATTGACTGACGTAGCTTCCTTTAGATATCCAAAGATCTTGCCATCTATTCTTCTGTCACACGATAGCCTTCTCCCCGCGGCAGACATGCTCAGGAACAGCGAGTGACACGTCAATCCCGACTTGTTCCCTGACACCCACTTCCTCATTCTCACCCGTACAGAGCTCTGTCCATACACTTCACGCCTCACATGGCTACGTTTGCCTACGCACAACACATCCCCCCAGTCCTCTCGGGACTGCTGAACTCTTACTCCGATAGATTTCCTTGGACATACCGCTAAGACATCTTTCCTGTTTTCTTTCTTCGCCTCAGCACAGACTCTCCGACACACCTCGTAGAGCGCCGCATCTCCCCTCTCTGGAAATAACTCCTGAGCTCACAAACGGGGCGAAGTAAATGGGCGTCTTTCTTAGAGAGTACCCTCCCAAAGAAAAAGGAAAAAGTTGCGGAGAAAGGCATTTCTCCGCCAAGCAGCTCACGATGTCGACAGCTTCCAGACCGGGGCCCACGATCTAAGAGATAGTACAGAGGCCGAAGGCTGGGCTTGTGCGCCCCTACTGCCGGGAAGGGTTGGATGGAGGCTGAGAGTTTGGCTGCTGCATGCATGCTACGACGACGACCTTATAACTTTACCCACGTGTACATCGACTTCCCTGCGTGACTTCACAATGGTTGAGCCAAAGCAAAAATGCTAGACCCCCTTCTCATCACATCCGGCAGCACGAGTGCGTTTTTTCCTTACCCTGAGCTGAGAGTAAAGATGTGCGAAGACGACATCGTGAGGCTGAAGTTTACGAAGTTGCTTCTCCTGTTCCTCAAGCAGTTCTACTACGTCCTCTTTCTTCGGCTTCGACTTAACCTCTCGAAAGCCTACACGAAACTTTAGCGACACACAAGACAGAACAAAGAGACAGAAGACCACGTCCACGACGAGGGGGGGCGGTCAAGCTCAAGAAAGAAGAGAGATCAACCTGTTTGAAAGCTCCAGTGTACAGAGCACATTCCTCCTTTCTGATGCTCACTGCGCCCAGAGATCCAGGCGGAGAGGCAGAGACAAATGACCGGTGCTTTTGAAACTAGTCACACAAAAGCGCGTGATTATTGTTCGCCGCTAGTCATGCCTGTGTGTGCGAGTCAATCTACTGGATGTATACATATATATATATATATATATACATATATATGCGCATGTATGGGGATGGATGATCAAGGAACTTCAGGCGTGTAAGCGATGTGAGAAGTCACCGTCTTGATGGTCTGTGGAAGGCGTAAGATCCTACTGGGGCTCACATAAGGAAACTCCCAAGGTATTTAGAGTTGGCTACATGAGGAGAAGGAAAGGAGGTATGTAGATATAGCACATCAGCCCAATCTTATCAAGATATACTCATTTACATAAGCACTCCCTTTCACTTGTTTCTTCTTCTTATTGCATGCAGCTGCGCACGCGCATGAAAAGCTCTCCACATGGAGACGGATTTTGCTTGCACATACACACTACAACATGTGACGAAGAAGCATGAGGTGAATACACGATCGAGTAGATGAGAAATGGAAAACGGGACGTACCTTATCTTGAGGCATGGGCCGCAAGGGCGGTAGACACGCGATGTGTCTATTCACCCGGTGATATCGCCGTTGAAGATGAATCTTATCATCTGCACTAAGAGTAGCTACAAAGTCTATACACATCATCCACAGCGGGAGCAGTCGGAGTACAGCATTTCTCTCAGAGCTCATGTCTCCTTGCCTTTCACTGATAGCACGGCGGGACAGAGCTTTCTTCTGTTCTCTGTCGTAGGAAGGACTCCACGGGTAGTGTCCCGATGCCTTGTGAAGCATCTGTGGATATAGCAGGAATGAGTGAATGAGAATCTCCTTAGCTCTACAAGGTCTCCCTCTACATATTTATGTCTCATGCCAGCCCTTAAGGTCTACTCCATGAAGAGAAGGGGGACCATCGTACCACACAGAGGGAAACTCATAAATGGCCTGTTCTCTTGACGGAGGGAGGGACGAATCAGAAAGTCACCTGTCTTACATATGTATCTCGCGACAGTACGGAGAGGTCGTATAAGCAGGAACACTATCAGCTTCATATATGTCAAATAAAAATATATGTTCCGAAGATCGATGATAAGATAGAGAGAAGAGAAACTCTCAAGCTTACACGCCTTCTGCACATACCCCCATGCACAGAGATATAGTGAATGAAGGAGCTTCTAGATTCTCGGATTACCTTAGCAGATCCCGAAGTCTGAGGCACAAGTTCTTGAGAGACAAGGCAAATACACGAGAGAAGTCTACGGACATACACATACATGGGTGTATACACAGTACGTACATGCGTCATATCTAGACTTTCTCACACGTACGCGTATGAGCATTCACCGTGACGCCACGAAAGAAGCTTGCTGGCCGAAGGCTCAGGAGGCCTTTGCAAGAGGTTCACAACAGATAGAGTGGATACAATCACGTCCTTCTCAGTGTAAACTCAGTCCCGTAGAGAGCAAAGGGTTTACATCTTGTCCGCATCTTTCTCATTTAAAAGAGTTAGAAAAGAATAGAACGGCAGGAAGACTTCCTACCCCTGTCTGTACACGTCTCCGCACACATAGCAAGACGGAGCCAGCCTGGTGATTGAATGTGAGGAAACTTGAAGCTAGAGTGAATAATCAATGACTCGACAATACACGTTATAAAGACCCACTGCCTTCATAAAGGCATGCAGACAGGCAGATTACGCAGCATAAAGGAGCTCAGGCCTTGATGATACACATCACAGGCGCGAGAAGTAGCACAGGGTATCACATCTCCATGTACACTTGCGAAGGACAGGGATTGGGAGTGCGCGCGCTACCTGCTGCTTGCGATTCTTTTGTTAACTTCTTGCATGCCGCAGCCAAATGAAGCAGTGAGGGTTGACGGTTTTCACTCGAAGAAGGACTTGGATTCTCCGGCCACAATCCGTAGGCGTAAGATGAACTCGACAACGCTTTGCTCTTCGCCGGCTTATTAGCAGAGTTGTCCTCTCGTTTCTCTGAAGAAGGTGAAAAAGCAGGATCTGCGTCTACATGCTCGGGTTCTTTGTGAATGCCTTCAGCAGCATCGATAGTAGCAGGGTCGCCTATCTCATCCGCGAACAGATCACTTGAGGTGGGGCTCGCCTGTTTTCCCTGTGTAAGTCCCTCATCCTTCTGAGGTGTACGTACACCCTCCTTGGAGGGCGTGCATAAACCTTCTTCACGCTTGAGAGGTGACACGGATGGAGGAGCAGCTTCACTGGCCAAGGAGCTCTCCGCAGAGACTAAAGAAGGCGGTGGTACAGAAGAAGATGACAATGAGAAGAAAGTTTGAGAAGAGGAAGAAGGTGATGAGCAGGAGGGATAAGAGGACGAAGAAGCACATGAAGCAGCTTGACAACCTGTAGGAAGTGTGCCGTCTGAACTGTAGAATTCGTTTTCGGGAACCGAGCTTTGTTCTGTTTGAGATCTACAGGTGTCTGTTTCATCTGCCGCTATCCCGCCTGATAGTGGAGTATGTTTCTCAGCCTCTTCTGTCCTGCTCCCATTCTCTTCCTGGTCTCCTTCCGTGTGCTGCTCTCCGGGTTGCGATTCCATATGCTGTTGCTGCACGCCCTCCATATGTAAAGTCGTTTGGTTCTCACTGTGGCCCTCTGAGGGTGGCAGGGAGTCTGCCATCTCGCTTTCTAATTCGTTCTCGTTTGTTGCAGCCATTGGAGAATTCTATCTCATAAGCTTTGGTCGTAAAGCATTCCAATGCAACAGACGTATAAAAAAAAATGTGACTGAATAATGATGTGGACAGCGAAACATCCCGCCGGCGCCCGCCTCTGTTCTCTGTCTGTGTCTTGTGGCAGACGGGTACGAGATAGTGATCCAGAGATTATGGAGGGCTCATTGCTTTCGAACGAAGTGAAGACGCAACGAAACCGTACAGGTATCTAAGTCAGGAGACAAGAGGATCGGAAAATGAGCGATGAAAGACGTATGGGAGTGCGCAAGGGAGGAAACAGCTTGCCGCGCGTCACCTGGCGCATGCGTATCAACAGCGATATAGCTGGTTTCTAAAAAGATGCCTAAAAGTTACGCGGTGTCTCGGGTTGAAGGAGACACTCAGTCACAACGTTGGATCCAGGAAGTCTACGCAGAGGGATTCGCGCTTTGACGATACAGCTGTAGATGTGCATGAGTAGAGAGGCGCCAACCTGGGAAGAAGGGGAGACTATCATCGTGATGAATAACGCTCTGCATGCGGTTAACCACTACACCGGACACGTAGTTCCGTGAGACTCTATTAGTCGGCTTGCGGTTGGGGCCGAACGAGCTACTCGGGCGGATGGGTAATCGATTGCATGTCGTCCACTGATCAGCGCATCAAGCACACCGATAGCTCCGAGCTTTCTTGTAGTACTTTGTTCTTTCCTCGCTTTCAGCTCACCTCTCTCCTTTCTTGTCACTGCAGTCAAGCATTTCATCGTGGGTCAAACTCAAGAACAGAAGGACAGGAAAGTTATGACCACGGCTCCCCCTCCCTCCCCATCTGCGCCTACGGATGTTGTCCTCGAATACGCTTCTGTTTCGGAAGTCACCTTTCCTCCAATGAACCATCAGCGTGTTTCTTTGGCATCTCCGAACTAGTCCAAAAGAACAATGCCATACTGCCTTCTCTCTTTGTTTCGCTAGCCTGTTAGCTCACTCCTCTGCTGCATGCAGCTCTGTGATAAACACCAGCCGATTCTCGTCCTCTTGGTTTCATACACTCCCAATTGAGACTGCTTCACACTTTCAACGGAAGGTTACGTTTGTTCCCCTGCCCCCGGCTTGGATTGCATAAATCTCTGCTTCGAATCTCTCAAGGACCACTGACTTGGACGTAAGAGCTCTGGTGGGTGGTCTCAGGTCCGTTAGACGAAACGTTCATGTCCGTACAGAAGGAAAGAAACCAGTGGTATGGGTATGGTGGAGTACATTGTATTCATGTTGCACTGCGCGTTCGCTATTTGATGACGCTGGCTCTTCTTTTTCAAGTTTGATCTCCACCCTTTAGCCTTTCTTCGCTCTTCGCTAGCAGATGAACTCTCTTTCTTTCATAAACATTCCTCTCCTCCAGTTGTCATCTGCCCTAGGGACCTGTGGAGAGAGAGTGACGGGTTTCCGCCGAGGCAAGTATGAGGAAAGGCAGGGGACGTTCGATGGAGGGCCCTCGTGCCTCTACCCTCATGAAATCCTCCCCCACAGTGCTGGGCAGTCGGCGATTCTCCGTGGTGTCTATACACCCGAAAGATAACGGTCAGCGCGAGTCCCCCTCTACATCATCCTTAGTGTCTCGCAGACGTCTATCTCCCCTTCTACCTTCTTCAACTCCGTTTGAATTGGGTCTCCTCCTTCGCTCAGGTCATTCAGTCTGCGTGCCCTCAGTCTCGTCTCCCTTTCCTTCTTCTCAGTATCACTCTCAGTCTAGCTTTGATAGGGTCATTGGCAGGATGGTCCCTTTGTCGTCTCTCCGTTTCATTCCCTCAGCGTATGCTGAGATTACAGAGAGGCCCTCCTCTCGTTCTCTCTTTTCGTCAGCAGGTCAATACGTCTTTGAAAGTATCTCGTTGAAGAGACGCAAAGGAGCCTCTTCAACTTCTTCTTCTTTGTTATCCACCTTACAAAGGACGGGGTGTTTATCCTGCCCTAGCGAGATGGCCTCGACTAGTCGATGGAAGAAGACTCATGCTACTGGCGATGCCTTTTTTGATCTACCAAGAACCTCTGCATCAGCATACAGTAGTGAAGCAAATGGCGATCGCTCTTTGCTTTCCTGGTGTCTTTGGAAATCTTTCTTCTCGAGATATGTGGGGATTCTCCCCTTTCGTTTCTCTTTGGACGGTTTTCGTTTGCAATTTCAAATCTTGTACACGTTACTATTTCTCTTCCTGTCCTTTCTATCCCTAATAAGTCTAGCTCCATGTTCTCAGTATCATTCTCCTTCTGCCCGCATGCTAAACCATGCGGGGCAGACCGGTCTACAAAACCTTAGTCAGGTCTCTACGCTGCTACTTCCTCATGTTGTTTCGGCTCGAGCAGCTGATACAACGGATGTCTCGACTTCAGCTTCTGAGGGGGAAGGAGACAGTATATCTCGTCCAAAGAAAAGAGAGAAACCTCTTATTCCACCATATAACTATCAAGAAATTCTAGACGAGATTCAAGATCTTGCTTCAAGCTATCCTGCTCTTGTCAAACTCCGTGACTGGGGAGCCGAGACAGGCTTGAATATCTTCATGGAAAAGTAAGGTTGAAGAAGAGACAGTCTTCACTTGGTGTCTCTCTCAAACCAGGTGGATGGGAGAGAGGGTGAGGTCGTTTAAAGATTTGCGATACGCGTATTGGGTGTTATAATAGAGACAAGTATATCTCTATGTAGACCAAGGAAGACCTGAAGGACATTATGTTAGCTAAAGAGTCTGTAGTGGTTGATCTAGAGGTTATATACCCTAAGGAAAGATATCCCTACCCGAGAGTCAGCTATAGTTGCCCGAGTGTCTTCTCGTTGATGAGTACTTGGTGTGTAACCTGCCTGTGTATGTTACGATCTCCGGTGTATTATACACGTCAAGACAAGGCCATATTACGAGCTTACATTGTCCCCTAGTGTATGTATACATCCGCTGACACGTGGAGATCTTGGTGTTCCTGTGTATAGCTTAACAAGTGTGATAGATTGCAAACGTTTCCTGTACGTGTGCTATCCGTTGCTTGAAAGGCATAGATGGATGCATGCAGATCTACACACCCGTATATACAACTCTCACAAGGGGTCGGAAACTGAGAGGGACGGGTGGATCAAACCTACTCAATGGCCATCTGTCAAGAAACTGAAACGGTACATATACAATACTTGTTTCATAAGACGATTCTCCACATCCATGTGTAGATAGAGACCTCTTGGCTTCCTTTTTTTCTCCCTCTCTCTAGGTTTTCATGCGGCAAAGATATGAAATGTGAGCTTCCTTTACTAGAGGTTGGGAACTTCGACGTTCTTTCTTCTTCAACTCCTACTCTATTCTTTAGGTAAGAGAATAGAAAACACCAATGTCCTCTTTTCCTCTTCCACTATCTATCATTACGAGGATGGTTTTGCCCATGCATGCGCGCATGCAACCACACTCTATTCTATATTCCCTTCAGGAACATTGTGTGGTCCCTTCGGGGGTGTAAGAAAGCTAAAACACCTCAGACCTCTTTCTCTGCAAGAAAGCCCCCTTCCAGAGTTGCCAACCAGAGTTTCGCGTTTTCGCGGATAGGACGGTCGTTTGCTTTTGATACAAGTTTCTTCACAGCTGGTATACATTGGTAGAGATAGCGCTGTCACTTTCTTTGGCATACTTCCTGTGTTTCTATAGAGAGACGGGAGGAGCTCAAGGAGCAGAACTCATTTCAAGGCCATGATCTGTACAGGGAACGGTGTAGATGATGTCTACATGAATGTCTTGCCCAGGGGCGGTCTATCCGTGTATGTAGGAAGGTATATTCGCTTATGTACCGAGGATCATGTTCTCTCTTGCACATGTCAGCCATAGCATACGTGTACATATATGCATATATATACAGGTGCACACACAGGTGTTGGAGATACCTGAGTGAGAGAGAGATACGGAGCCGTAGTTTTTTATGTTTAGAGACTGTATATATGTAGATGGGGAGGTACATATGGCCGTGGGTCCTCGCAGTCCTCTCTTCCACCTTCCTGGTCATCCCGTCAAGTGGAAAAAGCAGTGTATGATGCGTCACACTCATCTAACTACGGTTAAGTGGCGTAAGAACTCCCCTTGTGTATCTGATAGGAGTAGAAGAGGCATCTCTTGTTCCTTTCTATTTTAAACAAGGAAGAACTCCCTTCCCTACATCGCATAACAAAGGGGGCTGTCCCTACCTGTACATGGTGCCTAGTGATAGTCTCACTTCACAGTTCATCTCATGTTTCCCTACGTCTGAACCCTCTTGGCGCATGGATGTGAAGTGTATGTACATCCCACCTCTCATAGCATAGGCTATCTGTATAGATGTTTGATGATGTTTTGTATGTGCTGGGCAATTCTACACAGTGGAGCCATACACGGAGACGAAAGAGCTGGACCAACAGCAGCCGTTGAACTTGTCCGTTATCTCTGTGATCGATATGGCGTTGATGGAGAGGTGAGATTATTTTGGGTCTCAAGCACATTCTCCGCGCACAGGTCTTTAACTCTTCTTAACTCCTTCTCGAAGTGGATTTCCTATCAGAGCCTTGTCTACATATCTCTCCATTTTATACACACACATATACCTCCGGATATCTACGTATGGTATGTATCTATGTATAAACAACGTGTATATCGTAGATACAATCGTATATATACATGGTCATCTCGCAAGTCTGTCTACATTCTATGTGTACGTCCGTGTCTACGTGTGTACGTATCTCTGTGACATGGCTGTTTTGAAAGACAGCGACGAATGATAAATGATACATACCTCTATACCAACTCTCCCCCCATGTCGCTATGTAAAAAGCCTTGCGGAGGAATCACTTTCACGTCCCTTCTCTGGAGGTGTATCTACAGATATCTCTCTAGGTATCTTTTTCTTTCTCTCTCTCTTTCTCTACAGGTGACGTATCTGGTGAATCACCGGCGTGTACTAGTTATGCCTTATCCCAATGCTGTTGGCTTTGCATGGAACTTCCGAGCGGAGGTTAACATTGACGTCAACCGAGATTTTCCATATCAGCGTCAGGCTGATCAATGCTTTCGCTCTGTTGCGGCGAGGTGAGGAACCCATCGAAAGCCATCATTCAACTCGAGTCGGGAGGGATGCTCAAGTGCAAAAAGCCCAGGAAGGAAAGAAGCCGCTTGTCTTGTGTTGCCCCTCTCCCTTTGGGAGAAACGTACAGTCCTTCTTTGCATGGAAGACGTCTTTTGATACATGCATGCACTTCAGTGTATGCCAGCCGCATGCATGCTTGGAACTACGCTTACCTGGCGGTCGTCTTTTTCATTGTTGACAGAATATGCGGATGTATAGATAGGTAGATACGAGGTGATACACCAGGGCAAAGAAAACGGGGGCAGGCCTAGGCTCAGGGTGTCCGTACAGATCCCGCATGTAAAAGAGTGGAGTTGAATGGCCGGTTTCTGCTTCTCTATGGGGTGGGACTTATAAGGACTCTTGTATACACCTGCACACGTACGTTCTGGTATATGCCTATCTCTATATATATCAACACATGTGTATAGGTTTAGACTGTTCCAGCCAGGCGAAGGTACCCTAAGGCGGCGTCCGTTGTCCTGTGCACTTGCGTGTGTTTGGATTCATTACCTAGACCGTCTAGAAGCACTTGTTCCTCGTAACTCTTATCTGGCTGTATCAAACCTTCATTGTCCCCTTGCGACTCCTTGTGTGTTTGCTCCCCTGTCTGTCTGTTCTTTCCCCCTCCGCTCTCCCGCCCGGTCCTTCTCCGTAGAGCCATCAATGAGTTGTTCCGTAGAAATCTTATTATTGGGGGTATAACGTGGCATGGAGGCATGCGCGCTCTTTCTTATCCCTGGGGGTCACTCAACCATTCACACCAGGTAATCTCCGAAAGAAACGGCCACCTCTTGCTTGTTACGCAGCTCTCTACCCCCTTCTATGCTGCTTCCCCCCTCTCCTCACATGAGTGGCATGTAGAAAGAAGGTGGTATATGTCGTATTATACGGAGAAGTCGATTTTAGTCGGGGAGTTTCCATAGAACGAGGACTACTATTGATGCGTAGGGCCCAGGATCAAGCTCCCTATTCAGTCCTACCGCACTCGTTTCACTGGAACAACTTAGTAGGAGGAGAAGATCCAGTAGCTATGGCAGAGGGGGGAGATTCAGCTATATATTTAGATCAAACTCGAGCTCTAAGTCCTCATACGGAGGGGTGAGGTGATACTTCATTCTGCAATGTATACATCTGTCAGCACTTCCATTCGACAGTCCTAGCCTTCTTCTCCTCTCCCCCCCTTCTCGCGACTGTCCCACATACGAGTATCATCATCCCCCCCCCCC
>NW_027152976.1:109976-110351 GCF_002600585.1 Cystoisospora suis
GTAGCTATCAAACTCGAGCTGGCAATCTCGACCCTCTCCTGATGACGCCGCCTTTCAGTCACTTTCTAAAGCCATGCAGGTAAGAAGAGGAAACAAGAGCTTTCCTGAGGCTCATCTCTCTTTCTTTTCTTAGGCCCATCTCTCGTCAACATCTCCATCTGTCCATCAGTTTCTCTGAGACGTCGTCTCTACTCTATGTGTGGATTCCGATGAATGTCTGCGTGAATATGCCTGGTGGTCTAGATGTGAATCCTATGTAAACGATTACATACCTTTGTATGTATCAAAGTGTATCAATGTGTATCTTCTCGACACACTCCTCGCCAGTCCAAGCGGTCCTGTTCTTCAGAGTGAAAGAGAAGTGACGTTCTATCT
>NW_027152976.1:110502-111057 GCF_002600585.1 Cystoisospora suis
CATCACTAGGATATCTCGACTTTCTCATTCCTTTCTTCCCTCCTCCCTTCTCTCATCTTGAGAGATATGAAACTCTTCTCTCTTTCACCTTATACATATGGATATGCATGTGTATGGTCGTGTTGAGTTTGCTTTAATGGATCTCCTTTTGTATTCTCTTTTCTCTTTCGCTTGAAAAGAAAGCGGCAGGTATTGATGGAGAGAGCGATCAATACTACTATCCGATAGGTTCGATGACGGATCTCGTGTATCCTGTGAGTGGTGGGATGGAAGACTGGGCCTATGGGGCTTCATTTGAAGCATCTCCAGATCCCATCAGTGTATGTACACCTGAAGCTCAAGAGGTCTCAAATAGCCACGTAGGAACAAGTCCCTCTCAGAATTCGATCTTCTCTGCTTTCGTATCTTCTCCATCGAACTCGAAGCCACTCCATCTCCCTAGCAGTAAAACGCCCGGTGTTGGCCTTCCGCAGTCTTCTGAGGAAGACCAGACACCCGCGGCACGCAAAAGAGAAACATCTTCCAAAGAGAAGAGAAATCAGAGGGAGGGCAATG
>NW_027152976.1:111083-133990 GCF_002600585.1 Cystoisospora suis
GGAAAAGAAGAAGATGAAGATGGTGATGATAGAAGAAAGGAGAATCGCCATAGATATGATGGACGAGACCAGGAAAGAGAGATCGAGAGACAGCTGGAAGAGACACAGGAGACACCAGCTGCGGAGAAGGAGACGGTTGCGAGGGGCGGCTTTCGGGGGGGAAGAGGAAAGAGGGAGGTCAGAGAGGAAGAAGAGTTTCAAGATGAAGACGATGAAGAAGAAGGGGAAGAAGGCAGCAGTGAGGTCCAACTTGCTTCTTCTTCTATGAAGCCCAAGGCTGCTCAGGAGCAAACAACGACTCCAGGTGAGAGAAACCAAAAGANNAGAGGGAAGAAGAAAGAAAGATGTTTTCCTTTCCTTAGGAGAAAAGACGACCAAGGATAGAGAAGAGAAAGGAGGAGTCATGGGAAGCTCAAGCAGAAGAACTCATGGTGATGAAAGAGAACAAGACATGACGATAGATAAATCAACGAAGATGGTTGCTTACCCATCGTCGAGAAGCGTCTATAAATCGGATGACATACGCGTCGCGCTTTTCCTTGTAGAGACGCATGACCAAAAGTCTCCTTCTTCAGCTGTCATGGGTACGTACGTGCTTTTTATCTTATTCGCTTGTTCTTCTTCTTTTCTGTGTTTCTTGTGGTAACCTTGAAAGATAGATGGGGCCTTGAGATTGTCGTTGTCGGCAGCATGAAAAAGCAGATCATGCATGTTTGTTTTCTCTTTCTGCTGTATGTACACTTCTCACAAGCGGTATGGACTGTGTGACGGTGGGGAGGATAAGGCAGTCACACCATCACTCGGCAGTCTTCAAGTCTATCAAGCCTATTCACTACCCATCTGACGTCCATTGCTTGTCCATCATGTGGCAAAAAGACGTCGATGATGCGATACTCGGGAGCTTCAGTCGTATAGCCATCTGTCTCTATATATCTCTCGCTCTCTCTGTATATCTTATGCGTAGGCGCCCTGCGTCCGTACTATCGTCGGGCTGAAGCGCATATATGTAGAAGATGCGTATGTGCATGCTTGTTCTGTTTCCATCAGTACGTCAAAGCTAGCGTCTAGGAGATGTCAGCAGACTGACAGACGTAGGTAGAGGTTTCAACCTGTACAGGAAGTCTTCTCCAACTGTATATACATCTCCCCGCATATCTTGCATGCAACCACCCCCTGACACAACAGTCATCTTTGGACCTCCATTCCGAGGACCTCCTCTTGTCGTAGACTCAACCGTTACGCTTCTTTTCTCTCTCTCGTTATCTGTCTATCTTCCTATCTGTCTATCTCAATGAGTGAGGGCGATGAGACTGACGTGTAGGCGGTTGTGTCCTTTCCATACAAGTTTACAGCAGAGGAGACTCTTCTCTATGTCGGTTCAGGCAGATATCCGACGATGCGGTGTATATACTCTGTGTGTGTATGCCCGTATGGACCTACATAGAGATAGTTAGATAGATAGATAGATGTATCTACCTGTCAAGCACTGCTCATACCCTATCAAGCGGGGTGGGCCTGTAGTCAGGTATACAGCTGGTCCCCGTAGAAGGTTAAGTACTGACGTTTTCCCATGACTACGCATTCATATAGATGGATGTCGAGAGATTAGAGGTCATCGTTTGTTTCGTCTTTATTTCTCTCTCTTTTTCTGTTACCCTACTTTCTAATCTTTGTCTTTCTGTTCGCCCGACCGCCCGCTCCTCTATGGTGTCTCAACTCTTTCCTTTTTTCTCTCTTATTTCCAGGGCCTCGCCCTGTAGATATACCCGACCTCCGGCTGCCTAGTGACGAAGAAGAGGAGGAGGAAGAGGAAGAATTCTCCTGGTTTGGAGCATTCGCAGGTCCTCCTCGCCAGCCACGAAGAAAGGCTCGTCAGAATGCGGGGGAATACTTAACTGCTAGAAATGTCCGACTCGCGTTAAAGCTCATTGAGAAAGCTAAACCTGATCTTCTCTTCACTTCAACTCCTCCTTTCTATCAACCTCCTGGTAAGGAGAAACAAATAAAGACCCAGATACTATAGTCATGCAGACAGAGAGAGACATCCAGGGAGAAGAGGGACCGGACAAGAGAGAACGGAATAGAAAGAGATAAACCGAGAGAGAATGAAAGCGATATATATATATATATATATGGAAAGGGAGAGAGAAAGGGCTTGAGACATTACCACTAGAGTTCTAGAGAGAAACACCTAAGGACGAGGGAGGGGAGAAAGAAGAAAAGGCGAAGGATAATCATCTGCCCATCATTCTTATCAAATTTCATGTGTTTTCGTCTCTCACTGATACACGTACTCCATCGTACGTACATCAAACACTCGCACTCCACCTATCATAGGCTGTATTGTCAAGTGCCAAGTGTACCTAGATAGATAGATAGATAGAGAGGTACATAGATAGATAGTAGGTACATGACCAACGTCATCCTGATGTTCTTCATAGATCTACCTAGACAGACCCCCGTAGATCGAGATAGATAGAGGGGATGAATAGAGAATGGTCTTGAGAAGGTCTCTGACGTATCAGCAAGATGATATCTGGAGAAAGGGGGGGTGAGTGAAGACTTCTGCACATAAAGAGATATTCCCACGATGCCTGGAAATACGCCCACATCCATGCATGCATATGTATATACAACATATCTGGATGAAAGAAAGAAAGGACAATATATATGTTCCTCCATCTTTCTTTGTTGCATCGTTTCCATCTTTTTGTCTGTCGTTCTCTTTCTTTTTCTGACTTTCCTTCTTTCTTTTTTTCTTTCCTTCTTACTCTTACGTTTCTTTTAGGAGCTGTCTCGATCTTTGGTTTCTATGCGGTGGGGTGTAACGTCATCAATACAGCTTACCTGGAGATTCGCCGAGGCAACTGCAATAATTTTGTATCTTATCGCCGTCATTCCTTCTCCTCCTCATCTTCCCATAGATCTCTAGGTTTGAATTCAGAGTGGACTAAAGCCGAGCTGTTACTTCGAGAACGAGCGAAAGAGGTTCCTATGGCATGCAGAGAGATGGGGGTATGGGAAAGGCAAGGAGATCTCGCAGCGGCTATGTCGAGAGATCGCATCCCCGATGGATTAGAATGGTGGGGTGGGGGAGGTAATAAAGATATCGACTTAGATCAAGGGACTCGAGAGGAAAAGAGAAACCGAGTCGAAATCCAATATAAAGTCCCGCCTGAAGCAACGGTAAGTCGTGCAGCGACAGATACGTATATGATTGAGATATGTATGGATAGAGAAAGAGAAAGAGATGCATGGATGATTGGGTAGAGAGGCGGGGATGGAAGAAGAAAAAACAGAAAGAGAGAAGATATTTTGACTGTGGAAGGATAGCCGGAGTTATGAAGGATTCAATGGAGATCGAGGTAGGAGGGAGAGAGTTCTTTGGAGATGGATGAGAAAGAGATCGATTTTTCAATTATCTTTGTGTTGTGGTGGATAGTCACAGGGCGTCTCTCTCTCTCTTTCTCTCCAACCTCTCTCTATCTGTTCCTGTCTGCCTTTCTCTTCTCTCACTCTCACACGCGCACTCTCTCTCTCTGTAGGGATATATAGGTAGGTGTGTCGACAGCAGGTGTCATTTTATACTTCTCTCTCCAATCAGAAAGACGTTCCCGTCAAGAGAATCGAAGAGAAGAGAGCATAAGGGTGAAAGGATAGATGACAGGAGTTCTACAGATGACACAAGCAAAGCTCGAGAGGGCGAGATGAACAGAAGAGAGGGAAGGAAATTCATGTGTCGTGTTTCTGTGCGTGTGTGTGCCTCGTACTACATGTTAGGATGGAGAGTACTGCTCTGTTGTCTTCGCGAAGTTTGATCAGGTATGGAAAAAATGGGAAAACGAAAAAGGCACACCCTTCTTCCGAGGCCGACTTTCTTTCTTTCTTTCAGTCCTCTGGACTTCTGCATGTGAATTCATTTGCATGTGCTTTCACGTGTGTCTGCTATTCGAAGCGGGGGAGGGGAAGCGAAGGATGCATGCAAACAGGAAGGAGTGAAGGAGGTATCATTCACAACTGTCTCGCCATTGCTTGACATATCCCTACCCTTGTCTATATCTCTATATGTATATTTGTAGTCATAGGTGTAGTTAGACGCCTTCGCGCCTACAAGTGCCAACATTTTCCCTATGGATTCATTTTGACGCCTCTAGAAACGGAGGGTAGAAGGAGTATGTATGTGTTTGTTTTGTCTCTGGAGCATCTGTCGTTTCAAGGGAAGACTGTCTGGGTGTGTATGTATTGAGGGTTCCCCTCTTGTTACGAGGTGCCGTAGTAAGGAAGAGATGCGAACGCACGAACGAATGAGGGGCTGGTCTATAGTCTCTTTCTTCTTCATGACTTTTTGAACAAGTGGCTCCTCTTACATGAGAGATTGAGAGTCTTCTTCGGAAGAAAGTTTTACAGAAAGCGTGCAAGTCACTTCTCCTCCACCCTTACAGCTTTCTTAGGAAAAAACATTCTCCGTGGTGTATATACATAGATAGATACATTAGTGATACATAAGATAGATAGAGTGAAGATAGGTAGATAGATAGATAGATATGGGAAGTAGAGGGAAGAGATAGAAGGTGTATGCTGTTCTTCTCTTTTCGATGTATGTATGTATGTATCAGTTCCAGTCAAGTACAACAGCCTATTTGTATTATCTCGATGATCTTCTGGGTTGTCTTTATCCTTCTTTTTCTTCTCCCTGTTTGTTGTGTGTGTGTCTTGTAGGACTGGAGATCTCAATCCAATCCTGAGCCTCGACTCCCTCCTCAGACACACTTGGCTCGTTTGCGCCTAGAAAAGGTAAGGAAGAGAGAGAACACATTCTTCTTCTCAGAGGGGAGTTTCTTCTGCTCGTTTCTAAGTGTGGATTTCTGAGGGTGGTTATGGCGACGTCGCATCTGTACGTGCTTGTTAAGCAACTAAACCCATCTCAGCTTGAGATACGATGTACATTGTCTACGCATTCATACAGGAAACGTCAGCGGGAGACAGAGGGGTTAAGGACAGACGTAGGCAGATAGATGGATTAACGGTTGATAGTAGATAGATAGACGGGCAGATGGATCATCAGGTAGGCTAACGATGGGTAGATAGATATTCGTCTAGGTGCGTCCATAATACGAATGTATTGGATACGTGGTCTCATGAAGGGCCGAGAGGATGGTGTGTTAGGGGTGGGCGTGGTGTGTGAAGAAGAGTGTGGCGTGTCTCGATGGATGGAGAGAGTGGAGTGTTCACTTGAGGTTGAGTGCTGCTGCTGCTTGTTGTTTTATGTGTTTATTTGCTTGCTAGGATTACTACGCGCATTCTTCGGAAGGAGATTCCTTCGTTGTCGGCCATCAACTCTGGTCAGTCTTCAGAGCACAGACTACAACCTTCAAGTACACGCATGTGTACGGATAGATAGATAGATAGACTAAGGATAGATAGATAGATAGATAGATAGACTAAGGATAGATAAATAGATAGATAGATAGATAGATAGATAGACTGAGGATAGATGAATAGAGAGCAGATAAGTAGATAGATAGATGAAGACTCACCATCAAGTACTTAGGTACACGTACATGGATAAAGTTTTCACCAGGTCAACATATATGTCTATTTTTCTTTCTCTTTTTTGTGGATGAGTGTATTCTGTTGCTTAGTCTGTCTGCTTGTCTGCATATGGCCTGTGTTTGTGTATATGCATGCGTCGGGTTTGTATATGTATGTATTTTGATGGAGATGTATATCATATGAATCAGGCAGCATGGAGGTTCAAGTATTTGTCTGTACACATGAATAGCCTCAGCTAGATAGATAGACAGAGAGAGAGATACCGAGCTGAGCTGGCATCATAGGTGGCGGGGTGTCATCTTGATAGAGAGCCCTGGCACAAGATAGATTGGTGGTAGACAGATAGATTTCGATCTTTCTCATGGTTTTCTTGTGTTACCAGACGTGTAGAGAGACGTGGGTTTCACCTTCCCTTTTCAAGCGTGTATCAGGATAGTATAGATAAGTGAAGCTGGATCTTTCCGGTGTACATACACGGTGGTATAGAGTATATATGATTTTCCCCCTGGGACGTAGACAACAAGAAGGTGCGGTTTTGTGCACAGAGATACATACATAAAAGGGTGAACAACATAGAGATCTTCGGTCCGAATGCATTTTCTATCTTAGATAGATAGATAGATGTCCTTGATCGTGAATGTGTTGTTTTGCTTGTTCAGGTTGTTCCCGAGGTTTCTTCCTGCTCTGTATCCAACTGTCTATACACTTGGATATCCACTTGTAGTTCGCGGTGACAATATTGAGGGCTTCGCACGTCTGCATTTTCTTTTACCTGTCTCAAAGCCTCCTTCTGCTAAGAGTAGAGGCAGGAGTCAAACCACAAGTCCATCGAGACCATCGTTGTCAAGAGCTTCCTCGTCTCTCATTCCTGTAGAGATACTTTTGAATTGGGGAGGCAACCTGAACGAGAAGCGTTTTAGATTAGATCCGTACACCGGTGAATTGCGGCATCGCCATGGAAAGCCTCCGCCTCTCTCCATCACTCGTGTAGATATAAGCATTCGATTAAGTGTGAGTCGACAACTTCTGGAAATAAAGCTGTGGCTGTAGTGCATTTCTCCGTGCTTTAAACCAAGGGAGGAAAGTCAGTTCTGTTCATATAATGTAGAGGTACATATGTTTTGTATGTAAATGGAGATACATAGGCACTTACATATCTATATATATACGTGTGTGAGTTATGTCTTTGTATGTGGAGGTGTTGTCCGTGATGGATCTGTTTGGTGGCTAAAAGAGGACGCGAAGTTTGCTGCATAGATATAGATAGATACAGGATACAGTAAAGATAGATAGATTAAGGATAGATAGATAAAGGATAGATAAATATAGATAGATAGATTAAAGATAGATTAAGGATAGATAGAAAGGTAGATAGATAGATATAGATAGATAGATTAAGGATAGATAGATAGAGGATAGATGGATAGATATATTGAGGCTAGAGGAGATGATGTATATATTTCTATAAAGGGGTCATTTACTGTGTGTATCTCTGTATCTTAGAGAATTATGTGCGCGTATGTATGTATGGGTGTAGGAAAAAGGGAGGTGTCGATTGATTAAGCAATACATGTGAATCGACCCACCCCCTCCCCGCATACACACACGGCAGGGCGTGGGGTTTGACTCTTTCTATTCACCTAAGCTATTTCTGTCACGCTCTCTCTACCTTCACAGTTTTCTTCGCTTTTCCTCTATCTTCACTGAACTCTGGTCTTGACGCAGAAGCCTATGGTTTCTCCTTCGTTCTCTATCTGTCGTGATCTTTTCTTTCACGGTGATGGTTCTGGGAGAAGAGTACAACACTTTTTTCCTGTTGCTGATGCATGCGCGTATATTAACTAACCGTCTTCTCTCTCTTTCCTGAGGGAGTCGACGTCGTCTGGGGTCTATCAATCGTTGTATCGCGGAAGGATACTTTTTGTGCCTTTGATCTTTTCCTGAGTCTGGGAAGGTAGATATTCGCAAGAGATCCACATCCTTCATACACGACATCACTACGACCACAGTGTACATACACCACCACGAAATGTGCACCTCTGTACTTCTTCATTTGAACTCTCCTATTTCTCTGAAGTCTTTTCCAGTTGTAGAAGATATTGTGTTATGTTGTTCTGAGGCATGCCTATTCTCTGGTATACATGTATACATGTATATATTTACATAGACACATGCACATCTGTATATGCATGTATGTTGTATGTTTTACTTCTGTTCTCCAGAGATCGAGCTTGGAGCTTCCCCGTGGACGGTTTCTTTTGAAAATCTACGAGGGAGGCGACTTGTTCCATCATGCTCTTTCTCAAATCTTCTCCACTGCTGAAGGGCAAATAGAAGACGAAGAAGCGAATGAAGAAGAAGGAAAAGCAATGAGTCGAGAGAAAGATGCCTCTATTCTTCTCTTATCTGGAAAGATTTCAACCGGACCCGAAGCTGCAGATGATTCGGAGACTGGATATAATAGCCTTGTGAAAGGAAAGAGAAGAGGCATGATAAGAAGAAGGTTGAAGAGTCAGACAAATCATATGAATGTATCTACTCCGGAGTATACAGCCAGTTTCGTTCGTATCGATCCCTATAATGTACGTGGCTCAGCTGATGTCTCCGTCACGTCACTCCTAGGAAGAACTCTTCGCGTTGAATGGCAAAGCGATAATGATATGGAAGACCATGAAGAAATAAAAGAGGAGAAGACACAACAAGAAGAAGAGAAGAAGAAAGTCGGAATCCCCGAAGAAAAGGAAGAAGAGAAGGTTTCAGAAGAGAGAGTAGTCGGTTACGCTGTCATAGGTGGATCTTTACATACACCTCGAATCGAACAATATGTAAGAGAACAAGTGAAGCCTTCTCTTCATCTCTCAGGTCAACAGCACATCGCCAAGAAAGAAGAGATAAGAATCCACCAGAATAGTAGTAATAGTAGTAGTATTAGTAGTAGTAGTAGTGAGACACCTCATGGTAACCAAGGGGAACATTCTGTATCTTCCTACGTTACTTCTCTTGTGTGTGTCTTCCGTGACGAAGAAGGTAGAGATCCTTCAAGTCTCTCTAAGAAGGAGGGAGGCACACAGAAAGGTGGAGTTGTTCATGAAGAAGAGAAAGGTGATGGTAAGAATGTGAGAAAGAAAGACGAGGAAATGACTCCTACTCCTTCTGTAGAGGAAAAGAACAAGAAGATGACGGATTCAACGATTCCGTCTGTAATGAAACTGTCTCCAGCAGTTCAAGCTGCTGATACTCTCTTACAAGAGATTGCGGGGTATCTACGATTAACGTTTGCTATAGAAGGTGAACCTAAGAGACTAGAAGATCAGACAAAGGGCAATGCTTCAGACAAAGAACATCTAAAAGAGAAAGGCGATCAGGAAGATGGGAAAGAAAGCTTTCTTAAAGGCCATGCGCACATGCATGCAGAATTATGCGGTATCAAAATGACGACCTCTCCATCTCGACCTTTACTTACTCTCAAGGTAAAACATACCAGAAATTGCAAGAGAAAGAAAAATGATCTTTTTCGCTTCAATCTATAAAGAATTCAACCAGTCTAGAGTGATGTTTCTTGGAATCGATTAGGAGATGATAGAAAGAGATAGGTAACTCCCCAGCTAGAAATAGCTTCTGCACCAATGATGATAGCTGCAAGGTCTATCTTCTCTAGGGTTGCTTGTGCGGTTTTCAGGCTGCGTTGCGGCTTGGTGGTATCTAGCATGTATTAGAGGACGCTCAGAGGTCTTCATATCGGCATCAGTCCGGTATATAGACACTCGACTGGAGGCGAACGGCTGATCATTGCCGCGGATGGCCTTATCAGATGTATTTTGAGTTTTGGAAAAGCAGCGCGGTGCGACACAGACTGTCCGCAACTGGATGGGTCATTCCTAGGGTGATAGTTCGGACCACTTCGGAAATATCTAGTCATAAAGAGACGTCAGCCTTCATTCCCGGTCAACAGTGTGCCTCGGCTATACGCCCAGGGTATTCCATATGTCTATCTGAATCCATTCACCTAACTCGCTTTCCAACGCTTTTTTTCCTTAGCTTTTTAGTCGACTGAGTCTAGTCTATCCTCTTTGTCTTGAAACCTTGCATGTCTATACAACTCCATTCCTCCCTGTATATACACACCACTCTATGAATAAAGAGAAGATACGCTCAGCTACTGTCTTCAGGACTCACGTGTTGAACCTGTCCGTGTGTGCGGTATGCCCCCTCCACCATTTCTTTTTCGAGAAGTGTGTTTTTTCCTTGGCATGCAGTTCCTCTTTTCTAAGTCTAGTTTCTTTGCATGCAGTTCCTCTTTAGAGACCAAGTCTGTCTAGGGGGTCTCTGTTTTTCTGTTTGCATGCAGTTCCATGAAGACTGTTGTCCCCCTCAAGTTTTAGTCCCAGTCAAGTCACATAGAAGAGTGTTGAAGCCGAGCTCAAGACTCCTTCAATCGACAACGTGGCGATGGTTTGACGTTTTGCTAGGGGGAGGGAAGACCTCAGGGAAGATCAAGAAAGAAACAAGTACCTGCTGGAAGCTTCGCCCGGGAAGTTCTCCAGGTCTAAGGAATTGTCGATGTGGACCAGGTAAGAACCTCCCCTCGTCGGCAAGTAGCGAGAGAGAGATGAGAGGAGTGAGTAAAGAGAAGAGATGCTTGACTTCGGATTCACTTGAAATGTTACCTGCTAATAGAGGGCGAAGACTAAGGGAGTACATAGGGAAACTCTTGTGGAGTATGTCTTCGAGCTTTGTGTGTGATGCACGAAGAGGATACTTCGATTGTAAGTTTCCCTTTATTTATAATTTTGTCTCTTTCATGTCTCTCTGCTGGCTTGTTTTTCTTTCTCTTCATCTTCAGTCTTTTACCTACTCATAGATCGTCTTTCCTTGCTTCTGTACAAGTGACTCATGACTGTCCTGCTGTGATGGATGATGTAGGTGCCGTCGTGACCGTATCACCTAGTCACGCGAGTGAACTTGGCTGGACTTCGTCGTCTGCTTCCTTCAGTCCTTTCTCATCGAAAACGTTCTTTCTTCCTCCGACTGATATAAGAGACTCACAGGGGAACCGACACTTGAGCTGCTCCTTAGGGATTGTTCCTCCTTATCCTGGTCATGGAGGTCGTCTGCTTCATTCGCAACTTGAGGATCGAAAGACACAGGGAGGTATTCCTCGATCTTTACCGCCAGCCACTCCAAACCCTCTTCCTTTTCTCTTGAAATCTCTCAATCCTAGAGATACATCGGCATCGGCGTCGTCCTTGTTTCTCTCACGATTTGTATGTGGGACACCTACCCAACCTAGCTGGAGAGAATGGAGAAAAGTCCATCCTCTAATGTCAACCTTGAATATCCGTGAGGAGAAGAAGAACAAGAAAGAAGATGAAGAGATGAAAGCATCTGAGGCGAATCATGGAGTTGAAGGAAACCCGGATGAAAACAAGAATAAGGCTGCAGATAGGACAAAAAGAGAGACCGAGAAGGAGCAGAAGAGATCTCGAGGAGGAGGAGGAGAAGAGAAAGAAGGTTCTTCAGCATCTATCGGAAGGAGTCGTATAGCTGACATTGTCGCGTTTCTCGAGTCAGCTAATGAAACATCTGATGACGATGATCTTACGCTTGATCCTAGACTTTATATAGCTCTTCTTCTTGCTCTAAGTAAGCTTTTCTTTATCCTGGACTCTTTTTCATCTCTATCTTTCTCTTTTATGGGTGTCGTAGTAGTCGTATCTACGGATCTATAGAGGGCGTAAGGGTCACGAAGTACTAGGTAGGTGGATGTACGTCTTCTAAGGTTGTCCAGGAGTAGATTCACTTCCTTGTGGTGTCTTCACCACAAATCAAGAGACACATACATACACACAGAACAAGGTGAGAAAAACGACTCAGTGAGATAGAAGCAACAGGAAAACCATGTGGGTGTACGTGCATGTGCGGAATCCTCTTTGGTGTATGTACACCTCGTGGAATTGTGTCGCCAGTCCAGGAGGAGTGGCAGTGGATGAGATGAGATTTAGAAAAAGCAAAGCTCACCGAGAATAATGACGTAACGAACATCTATGTACCGTGACCCGGTACAGTGTCGATTTACCATCTATCCCTTATCTCTCTACTTGTCTATGTACCTGCCTATCTATCTATCTATCTATCTATCCATCTGTCTACTTATCTATCTGTCCATCTACTTATCTACCTATCTATATTATCCAGTAGACATTGTTCATGCAGTTCGTAGATCGTTGTAGCTGAGCTTTGTTTCACGCGAACTACTAGGAAGAAGAAGAAGAAGACTAGCCATACGTAGAGCTGGCAGTGGTAGAACGTCTCAACTGTCGTGTCGACTACTAGAGTTTTTGAGAAAGAAATACAACTACCAGGGAAGTGCCAGTTCTTTGGTCGGAAAAGAGAGAGAGATATCATGTCAATAAAAGTGTGGACTTGTTTGGGCCTTCTTTTCAGTGTTTTCTAAGACTATAGAACATTCATTCCTTCAGCATAAGAAGATGGCGTTGTATTCTTGTCTGTCTGTGTTCTCAGTTGGCGGAGTGTGTATTGTCTCTCCTTGTATTATCTCCCTTTACAATTGCTATAAGCACCCCCGAGATTGTGGTCGGGGTGTCCGGTCTTGGTGCTGCTACTGTTGTTTGGACCGACATACAGCAGTCCATCCTCATCCTATATCACATGACGATACATCTACTAGTGATTCAGGTCTCTTCGATGTTGACGAAGGACAAGAAGAAGAAGAGGAAGCGTTCTATGAACAAGAAAAAGCGCACCTTTCTATGGGAGGAGGGGTTCATGGTCATCAGATTGATCCACGTTTTGACAGGCTTTCTCTAAAGAAACAAAGGAGTGAAGCAACAGATCACTCGAAGAGTACGACAACAGGTAGCGGGACTGTAGCGGCAGCTGTCATGTCTACTGTAGTTGGCGCTGGTACCTTGTCAAGGGGTATTTCAGGAGGAACGACTAGCAATGCTGACTATGAGCCGTTCTTCGCTATTACAGGAGATGATGACGTGGATGAAGATGAAGACCATGAAGGAGAAGGGACCGAGCATATCAACCATCATATGTTCACCTGAAAGAACGACCGAAAGAGAGGGAAAAGAATAACAAAGAAAGAAGAATCTGTCGGTAAATGCTCTATGGTCTACGGGCAGGATAGAATAGAGAAGGGAATACATAAAACTACCCGACACGTGCTCATATCGCAGGCAAGAACATACTACGAAAGCGTGTGCTCGAAAGAGAGCCCGCTCCGACAACGCTTCTTAATCAAAACGGGTTTCTTCTCTCTGGGCGATGACGTAGGACAAGAGCCAGAGAAACCCTTTTTAGTTAAGCGAGGAGTTGCACGGCTAGTAGACCGGAACAAGCGTCTTTGTCAGTGCATAATTAGGCATAGGCGATTTCGAATACCATACCAGTCCAACCGAGAGAGAGAAAGACAGCGAAGATATCAGAGAGAAAAGGGGGAAAAGAACGAGGAAGCAGTGACTTTTCAAGTTTTATCAATTTGAACTCGGCAAAGCCGGATTGTTTCGTCGTATTGTTCCTGGGAAACCCGAGTGGTCGCAACTCGGTCTCTGTCCTTCAAAGGAGGCAGATATTGTCGTTTGACTCAGTGGCTCCTTAATCCTCTGCATGCAAGTCGTGTAGGCAGAATTTGAAGTGGCTTTGTAGAAACTTTTGCTAGTGCAAGGCGTAGTGTTCTTCAATGAGAACAACAAAGCCTCTTGTTTGTGCGAGTTCAGGAGTCTCTAAGTTAGCTGCTGTTGTCGAGGGTCTTCGTCCCTCAGGAGGCCGATTTGAAGTGGCGAGAAGTCTGTCCTGGTGGCAGACGGTGTTGGTGTCCTATTCTCTTCTCATCTGGCTAGCTTTGTTTTGTGCCGGTTTTTGTTCTCGGGGACGAACAGATGAAGGCCAGCGGTCTGGCAGTTCCCCGTTCATCCGACTACTTCTGCAAGATGGCTTGTCGTGTCTAAAGGGCACTACGCGGTCACTCACGCGTTGTCGTGTTCAGAGAAAAGCAGGGAGAGGAATGGTTACCCACGACACGCGAGAATAGCGGAGAGTAGTCAGGGGTAGACTGTCAGGCCTGTACGATGGGTATGACATCTCCGCGTCTTTTTCTGTATCTAGGCGGTTCTGCCGAGCTGGAAATATGACACTTTCAACACTTCAGTGCAAGAATTCAAAATACGTCTCCGGTCAGATAAGTGAACTGTTTCTCGAGCTACGTAGACAGTTGTAGTTCCTCGCTTTGGCTAGACGTCTCACCCCGGGTGCCTGTACGCCACAACAAGGGTCCTGCTGCGGGACACACAACCCTCATATGACTGGCTGACTGAGAGGTGGGCTCGCCAACCGGGGCTTTTCAAATCCTGAGATACGCGCAAGGGCAGCACGAAGTGCAGTCCATCCAGCACTGGCTACGAAGGAGAGCCCTCCAAACTCCCAGGGAAGTCCTTCGCAGGCCAGGCCGCAGATTAACAACTCCACAGCTCAGGATGCTACATAGAGAATCCTAAACACGGCTGCTACTTTTCGTTGAGTTGTGCTGACCGCCCAGGCGCCTACGCTTCAGTGGGGAGGTTGAGCCGTTCATGAGTATAGCCGTCGAGACGTGATATCGCCGGTATTGGTATCTGTATACCCCGGTAGAGGTAGATGATATCTCCGGCTCCGTGATTAGCCACTTGGGGTGGGCCTTCTGCAACAGGCCCAGAATTACGGAGAAGTCTTCGTTCTCCGTTCTCCCCGTAACCTCGTCTCCAGCAACAGTCCGGCCGAGGTTTTTTCGTTTCTAGTGCATGTCTCGACTGCATGCAGTCCCGAGGTAGCCGTCCCAACGACGGAGACACCCCGCTGTTTCTGTTTTCTTCTCTGAATGCCATACTACTCCACAATACCTGATGTGACTTCCGTACCTTTCGAGCTCTATTTCTTCGTGCCTGCGACCTGCTCTCATTTGTAATTTATGCCGTCTCCTGTGGATGTCTTGAAGTGCGCGCTCTTCACTTCGTTGGTTCCGATTGACTTCCAGAGAGGTCGTCCCTTGTTTCTGTTTTAGGTCCCCTTTCTGAGGCTTCTTCCCTCATCTCGATTCTGAACTTCTTCATGTTCCTGTTCTGAGTATCTTGCTTTTCCGCAGCCACAGCAGCTCCACAAGTCCCGTGGAGCGCGACAGGCCGCCTTCCCTTCCTGTGCTCTGAACAGTCCAGTCTTTGTCCTGGTGGGTCGTTGTCCTTTCGTTTGCTGCCGAGACAGCGAAGTCATCTTACTTTTTCGTAGATGTCTTGTCGACGTTTGTGTTTTTTCTCTTTCTGTATACCTTTCCGGCAGATTTCGTTAATCCCGACGTCTTCGCGACTGCGAATCGAAGACGATTCAAAGTCTTTCCTTGTGCCTGGACCCCAGAAATCTCTTCATTCTCCTACCCGATCTCTCATCTCTCATACCTTGTCTCAGCGCCTCTTCTCCTTTTGTTCTCTTGTTACCTCTCCTCCTTTCCGAACATCTTTACCTGGTACTTCACCAAAGAAACAAGGAGTTTCTGTACAAGCTCTAATCCCTCCATCTTCTTTCTTTTCTTCTCCTCCACTACGGCCAGCCCTCGGTACCTTTCTCTATTCTCACTCTCTTTCCAGGTGTCAACCTCTCTCATCCGAGTGTAGTCGCTCTTCTTTTCTATCTATTCTTACCTTCTCAACAACAGTCTCCTCATACACCCCTCGTGTTACACCTGCACACCGACGCCTCTTACCTGAGACTTCTCTCTTCAAGGCAGCCTTAGACTTGAAGCAAAAGACTAGCGCCTGCTATTGCTTGCCCTCCAAGAGACATCTTTCTTCACTACCTTCTTCTCTTCATTCGAGCGAGTCTATTCTCCAGAAGAAAATGGCGACGAAGAAAGGTATGTAGTTATTCTGTTCATGAAATATGAAGGAGTCGAGTAGCATGCTTCTGTCTATAGAATTGGTGATCTTGGCGATCCATTCTTGCTTTGAAAGGGTTTAGCTTCTCACCGAAACGCCCGTATACAATCTCTTCTTCATACAGTCTCTCTATATCACCATTCCCATCAGAACTCTCGGCGGTATATCTATCTATCCATACGGAGGACTTCTATTGAACCTGTTCTATACAACAACGAAGGAAGAGTCCGGGGCTCTCGCTCCGCTCGTAGGAGGTCTCGGGTGTGACTGGACAGTCTATACCTTTCATTTTCTCTCAGGTCTTGCCCTTCATAGGAACGCGATCAATCCATTTTCTTCAACAGATGGATCAACTCTTGGTAAAAAGAGACATGTTGCAGCTTCTTGCGGTGTCCTCTCTTCTCGAGAATTTCATACAGTCTAAGACAGATGCTTTAACGTCCTCTATAAAGTGAAGTGTTTTCCGATTTACAGCTGAAGCCGTATTGTCCTCATTCGACGTCTTTCTGTCCACCATTTATCGAGTAAATGGGGGCTGCATGCGGGGCACATGGCATTGACTAACTGTAGAGGAACTTTGGAACTCTTCACCGATCGTCTGGTGTACTTCACTTCTTTAGTTGTTTCTATCTCCTTCGTGTTATCTCTTTGAAATATGTCTAATGTGTTGAGAGGATAAGAATGCCAGGAGATCGATCGTACCATCGCGAATCATTCTACATGATGTAAGCGTCAGATCTCCTAACGTGTGTTTCTCTTTCTCTTCTGTCTCATGTATCTTCTCTATCTATCTATCTATCTATCGATATCTCCCTCTCTACATACGTAGTTCAGTCCTGTTGTGGCTCTTTTGTTTCTCTTGCTTTTCTCCTTCAGTGATGACCGGTCCTATGGCAGCGGCTTACCAGCCGGCAGAAGTTGAGAAGGAGTGGTATGCTTGGTGGGAGAGAGAGAATTTCTTTTCTCCAACGGATTTAACTCTTCACCAAAGAAATCTTTCTACAGGACTTCCTTCGCCTACTACCTTATCATGTCCCACTCAGGAGAAAGAACAAGAATCTTCTTCTCTTTCTTCTTCGTCACCCTCCCCACCTTCTCCTCCGTCTTATCGCCTAGCCGAGACAACGCAACCAGGCAATAAGTTTGTTATGGTCATCCCGCCTCCCAACGTCACAGGCTCTTTACATATTGGGCATGCACTTACAGGCTCTATTGAAGATGCCTTAGCTAGATGGTGAGAACAAACAGCCAGATTCTCCATACATACATATTCATGCATCCCCATACATGTTCATACACACATGTGTACAGAGAGACATCTGGCGTCATGCAGCACATGTAAGTAGTTGTCTCGAGTTGATATATCCACACCTGTTGATGCATATGTATGTCTATACGTGGGAAGGCATGTATTGGGTTTGTAGATTACTCGCATAGACAACTGTGACGTTCCGTCATATCTTGTTGCTACATATGGATGACCAGTCCTTCCCCCGGGGTTCCTGCTGAGTATGCGCGACTTCTCGTACAGGAACTCCCAGGTGAACGCCATAACTTTAAGCTTCTCAAGGAGCTAACTTGAGAGAGAAATTAGCCGCTCCGTGCCTTTTCAACTTCATCCTATCTTAGTGTGTGTATTGTTTCGCTGCTTGTGAAGGTAACTATCGGTCTTGTCTCTCTCAAGGACGAGAGTGTGTCTGTAATCTCTTGAGTCAGTTTCTTCTTACACACAGAGAATTACAAGAACTTCTTCTTTGTCACCTCATAAGGAGACTCCAATCGCGAGAGGTGTATGTACAGTAGAAGTTTTTTTTCTCAAGGTTTCCAACTCACCAACGTATCACCCGCAAGAGCAGGAGAGAGGGAGGGGGGTGTGGACATGCGACTATCGAACTACCTTGTGGAGACTGATATCGATAGAGGATTTTCTCCTCTGTTCGTTTGAGATGTCTTCTCTCCTGAAAAGATCCTTCTGTCCCACCCCTCTTGTGTGTTCTTCAGGAACCGAATGAATGGCAAAGTCGTTCTATGGGTCCCAGGAGCCGACCATGCAGGTGAGTGCAAAGGCTGCTAAGTAAGCAAACTGGTCTATCGGTCGATGCATCCATCCTTCCGTTCCCTTTGTACGGACTGGCAGTCTGTGTAAGGCAGCGGAAAGCCACACCTGTAGTACCGTTTCATCATGGTTCAAGACGGGAGAACCTCTATGTGTGACGATAGATAGATAGATTACAGCTAGATAGATTAAAGAGAGACAGATAGGTAGATACGCACTTTTGATATTTGTATCTAACAATAGGTACATTCTACTTGACTCACTGTTTCTGGTTTTATACGTTTATATATCTGCTTAGACTCTTCAGTTGCATGGCGTGTTCCGAAGAGTCTTTCACCCTAGCTCCGATACCAACAAGTTCGAGGGGCGTCTGCTTGTTTCGTATTGAGGCCTCCATCAAGTTCTGAAAGTGTTTCAACGCATGCAAGAGCCTCCCGGCTCCGAGAACACTCGGTCACTTTTTTAGCCTACACTGCTCTTTTGTGCCGTTCTGTCATAGGTATAGCAACCCAGAGTGTTGTAGAGAGGGTTTTAATGAAGGAAGGAAAGTCTCGTCACGATCTAGGAAGAGAAGCTTTCGTTCAGAAAGTCTGGGAGTGGAAACGTCAGTATGGAGATACGATATGCAATCAGCTACGGTAAGATCACCTCAAGAAAGAGAAGAGGTGTGCTATGCAACCTGTATCTATCTATTTTCGTGGATACAGAACTCCCTCTCCATATCTCTATATATGTCTCTCTTTCTATCGAGAGAGCTATAATTCTGTGTATCTTTTTAAAGTGTATGACTGCTCCACCATATCTCTACATATATCTCTCTTTAGGACGAGAGATGTATCTGTGTATTCATCGATACCTGTTCGTCTGCCAAGAAACTATTCATCTATCTAGACGAAGACCTTCTCATGGCTACTGTCCATTCGACTCAAAAATACATACATCGGCACTTCCTCAAGATGAATTTGCTGATGTATTACGCGTGCATCCCCTGGCTGGATTTTATTCGTCTCTCTCTCTGTCCCTTTCTTTCCATATGCATATGTATATTTACGCGCGTTGCATGGTCGGTGTCTGTATAGATATACTCTTGGGGCTCCCTATGGTCTGGGGGTTCGCTTTCCCGTGACTACGTAGTACGTGTATCAATCGGTTGATCCGCCTGTCTCCCTCCCACCATCGCCTGGTCCCGACGGCGTTCGTATTTCAGTCCTAGCTAATACAAATGTGTCTACGTGAATGTGATAGAGGCAGGTCACTTCGATTGTGTGGACGGCGGCTCACAGTGCTTTTCTTGGCCAACCTCTTCAACACTCCTCCCAGAAGGAGAGAACGTGTATAAACCTCTATGTATATTTTGTATGTGTACTTGTGTAAACCCACATAGCGTTAACAATAGAGCGGCCTTCGTAGTAACCTGATCGCTGTTCACGGTAAGAAGGTGTCCATCGCTGTTGCTGTGGCACAACGTCTAGAATGTGTATATATCTCTACCTACATGCTATTATATATGCACGTATATATCTAGTATATATACGCACGTGTATAGCAGAACGGGGGAGATAGTTCACGGGAGGTAACTATGGAGTCATCCTGCTCGGAAAAGCATGCGACACATTGGCTGTACATCATGGTGGATGTCTTTTTCTTTCTTCGTCTTCTTTGTCTTATGGTTTTCTTCTTCTTCTTCATGCTGCAGACGTATCGGTAGCAGTGTTTCCTGGCCTCATTTCTCCTTCACACTGGACGAGAAACTTTCAAGGGCAGTCGTTGAAGCTTTCGTACGCCTCTACGACGCCGGCCTTATCTACAGAGAAGAAAGGTAGACATTTCCACATATCTATACATGTGTGGATACGCATGCGGAGTTCGCTAGACATCGTAGTGAGGGATCGTCTCAGGCAACTGGAAAGCCAAGAGGGGGATGGATGTGTGTTGAAGGGGCACCTCCAAGGACAGGATAGAATACATGATCTTCTTCTTGTTGTTTGGATTTGTCCATCGGTCGAATACTAGAAGGAGACAGACTGAATGAAAAGCGTAGACAAGGTTTACCTGCTTTTGAGGAGCTCCTCATAGTCGATATTCATCACACGCCCCCTTCCACACAACGTCCTTTTGTGCCCTTTTTATCTTCATTCTTCACTCAACTGCAAGCGTGGCTTCTATCTCTAGTGTAGCATCTCTCCTTTCTGCTTTCAGACTCGCCGACCCCCCTCAGACATGTAATGCATGCATGCACGAAGAGCCCAGTCGTTTTCTAATTAGGTCACCACTGCATTTGTGTGTCTGTCTGTTGTGCTGTGATCTCTCAAGAGTATCTGGCAACAGTGAAGAAAGCTGTTTGTTTTTTTTTCTTTCCATGGTTATTCTTCTTCTGTTTGCTCACTCTCCCGTTCTTTCTTTCTTTCTTTCTCTTTTCTCTTTCAATCTAGGCTTGTCTCGTGGTCACCCTTTCTTAAGACAGCTATCAGTGATATTGAAGTTGATGTGGAGGAAATTGACAAGCCAAAGAAGATCACTATCCCAGGTATGTTGTTTGCAGTCTATCGAGTGCATGCAGTCGCCTCTTCGCTCGCGGTATGCTACGCGGGGCTTTGCTGAGTCGAACTTTTCATGCTCTTCGAGAAAAACACTTGAAATAGTAGAGGGAGATGTGTTTCGCTTTTTGCTCTTCGGCTCTGTAAAAGAAAAACTTCGACGGGTTCTCATCTCTCTCCCCTGTGCCACTGTAGATGAGCGGAACGGGAGACAAGCCTGTGCAAGAAAGGGAGCGACATGCATGCGTTTCTGATAGGGGCTCAGCCGTCATAGTAGCGTGTGAGTAGACATGACTGTATGGAGGTACACAGAAGGTGATACGTGATGTCTTCATCTGGTGCATCTCGTGTTCTGTCATCATAGGCCTCTCAGAGTCTTTTCTCAGGCTGCTGAGACGTCCCTGGCCCTTTCTTCTCCTTCTATCATGGGAAGTGGCAGTGATTCTTCTTTCTCGTCTTCCCAGTGTGTTGATATGCATGCCCTATACCACTCATACGTTTGTGCATTGGAAGAATACATAAGTAATGCCGGAGACCCCTTTGCTCTGCCAGATAGCACTTTTCTGTGTACCCTGATAAGATCGGATTCTTTTTCTACTCATCTCATCCTATGTCCCTATCGAGAGAGCTAGATATGTATAGAGGTGGAGATATATATGTATGTAGGGAGATATATATATATATATATATACATGTGTGAGTACAGATACAGGGCCCCTTACGTGGGTTAACCAGCGAAGAGTTTTTATATCCAACGTCTTCTCCCCCCCCCTCGTTGTTCCTTGTTCTTTCTCAGGCTTCGAGTATCCTGTAGAGGTTGGATATCTATGGCACTTCTGGTATGTAGTTGAAGGAGGAGGTCGCCTCGAAGTAGCGACGACACGTATTGAGACAATGCTTGGAGACGTTGCTGTAGCCGTCAATCCTACGGATGAACGATATAAGGTAAGTACGTCTCTCCACATCTTCTCTGCTAAGAGTCTAGTTCTTTCTTCTTCCCCCGCTTTCACCGGCAAGGGAACTGATGTGTTTGAAGTAGAAGGAGTAGCGACTCTTCTCTAGGCTGAACGGGTGGGCGGCATGCTATAGAACGACTTCTCTCGTTCTTATCCCTACGATAACGACTACAATGGCTATGACAGAAGGGGGAAGCGGGAGGGGAAAGGGACTGCCTGTCTGTGTGGTGTACATACACCTTGAGGAGAAGGGCGACATGCAGGAAGTACGCTAATATAGGAGAGAATGTGAAAGTCTGCTTGTCTCGTCTTCTTCTCTTATTTTCTTTGGAAGGAAGCAAGAAAGGAAAGAGAAGAAGAAAGAGAGGCGCCGCGAAGGACAAGAAACAAAGTGCAGGAAGCATCACGGTAGAAGACTTTGAAGAGATATCTCTCCGTTCTGTTTTTCTCTGCGTGGTCTTTGTGTCCTAAAGACCTTCAAGACGTCAACCTCCATCTTCCGTGAATTGAATTCTTCTCTTTGTATGGATCCTTTCTCTCTTCGCACTTCATTTCCCTGGTTCTCTCTTTCTTGTTCTTTCTCTCCTTTCAGAGTTTGATAGGGAAGAAGCTGAAGCATCCTTTCTTCCCTGAACGGGAGATGATTGTTGTAGCTGACGAGCATGTAGATGCCTCATTCGGAACAGGAGCTGTGAAGATCACCCCTGCTCATGATAAGAACGATTTTGCTATTGCCAAGCGCCATAGTAAGGAAAGAAAGAAGAAGAAGGAGAAGATCTTGTCGAGGAAAGAGATGAAGTCGTGCACGTTTCTCTATCTAGATTTGTCTCGGGAATCAAACGAAACCTCACCATTAAAGAAGTTTATTATTCTTCTAGACCCCTTCCTGTTCTCTTCGTGTCTCCGTCTCTATCGTACTCTCCTTCTCTTACCGTCCGTCTCTTATCTTTCTCTTCCCCTCTTTCCTATCTTTCTTCTTTTCTACCTCCCCCCCTGGTGGGCCTTCGCTCTCTCTTACATGTTTGTACGTCGTGCACTCAGACGTTCTACATAGGTGTGATATAGAGCGAGGCTGAGGCCGAGACACCATGGTGTTGGCGTATGGTTCTTCTTTTTCTGTTGATCGGGATTGCTTCTTCTTCTTCTTCGTGGTCAGACAGACTTCCACGCACGAAAGGACGGAATGGATAAGAGCTCCTTCGTATCTGTCGCGAATGAAAGATAGACAAGATTCATAAACACAAGAGGAAAGAAGAGAAGGATCTAGATATATCTCCTGGAAAAGTCATCGTAGATCAGATATGTAGAGTCTTGTAAGGATAGTAGCACCACGCGCCGGTACGGAAGGCTTCTGCTATGCTCCCCATGAAACGAATCACCCAGAGAAGTCACTTTTTGAACTCTTATCACCTGGAATGGAAGTCTTTTTCTCTCATTATTCTCTTCTCATCCTCTCTTATCTCTCCACTTCTCTCTTTCTTCCCCTATCCATCACATTCTTACCCCTTTCTTCGATGTTGTTCTTTATACAGCGATCTCTATGGCCTGTTTACTTAGTTCGTATGTGTTCCCTTTTTCTCTTATGATCTCCCCGTGCATCTGCAGATCTCCCGTCCATCTCTGTCTTCACACTCGATGGGAAGATCAGCGAGGAGGGAGGAATCTTCGCTGGTCAGCATCGATTTGAGTGTCGATTCAAGATCCAACAAGCTTTGAAAGACCTTGTAAGTTTCCTATCTTCCTCTTCTTCTCTCCTTTTCACTTCTTTTCATGTTCCCTAGACAGTTAGGAGAAACACCACTAGTTCTGTCTTCGTTGCTACAGGGTTAAAGAGTCCTGTCAAAGGCATTGTCTGTGTGATAGATAGATAGATAGA
>NW_027152976.1:134255-134562 GCF_002600585.1 Cystoisospora suis
ACTTTCTTTCCTTTTGTTTGTTTGTGTTTCAGGGTTTATTAGGAGAGAAGGTGCCGAATACACATAAGATGCAGTTACCTAGGTGTAGTCGGAGTGGAGATATTATCGAGTATATGCTGATACCTCAATGGTGGTGTTCATGCAAAGAGATGGCTGATAAGTCTCTCGATGCTGTTCGGAAGGGCGAACTTCAGATTGTGCCTCGCATGCATGAAGAGACCTGGTTCAACTGGCTTGAGAATATCAAAGAATGGTATGGATGGATATGGAGATGATAGCTTTTCTTTCTTCTCTTTCCTTCTCTTCT
>NW_027152976.1:135052-135218 GCF_002600585.1 Cystoisospora suis
CCAAGAAACGGAGACTTGGGTTGTAGGGAGAAATCTAGATGAAGCTCTTGACCGCGCATGCAAGAAATTAGGAGTGTCAGATAAATCCTCTATTGACCTTCAACAAGATGAAGATGTTCTTGATACATGGTTTTCTTCTGGGCTCTTTCCTTTCAGGTGTGTATTT
>NW_027152977.1:0-216 GCF_002600585.1 Cystoisospora suis
GAGCAGAGCACCCCAGAGCGAGATCTTTGGTGCGATAGGCTCTAAATAACAAAATAGGAGTTTTTATAACCCCGCATCCAGGCGGGAAAGTAACATTAGTAGTAATCGCAAAACCGCCTTGGACCCCCCAGCGCGTTGCACGACTAGCGCGCTGGCCCACGCTAGCACAATGGCCCAGGAAGGCCGGAAGAAGAGAAAGACGTTCCTTTTCCTCTA
>NW_027152978.1:0-372 GCF_002600585.1 Cystoisospora suis
CGCTCTACGACCTCCTACGAGACGACTCAGATTCGGTCTGGAGACCAAGACATTCGCAAGCAGTCCGGGACCTGAAGGAAGCGCTGATCAACGCAGCCTCGCTGCATATCTTCGACCCGGACAAGCCGATCGTGCTCAAGACGGACGCGTCCAAGCACGCGATAGGCGCGGTACTGGAACAGGATGGCGTTCCAGTCGCCTTTGAATCGAGAAAGATGGGACCAAGAGAGCAGTTCCTCCCAGCGTACGAGAGCGAACTACTCGCCATCGTCTACGCCCTCACCAAGTGGAAGCAATTCATCGGCACGCGACCGGTGACCGTAGAGACGGACCACGCAACGTTGGGGCGCATGTTGACGCAGAAACAAGTCA
>NW_027152979.1:0-1757 GCF_002600585.1 Cystoisospora suis
TATCTATCTATCTATCTATCTATCTATCTATCTATCTATCTATATCTATGTATCTATCTATCTATATCTATCTATCTATCTATCTATCTATCTATCTATCTATCTTTATCTATCTATCTATCTATCTATATCGGCAAGAAAGAAAAGAAGGGAGAGGTGTTTTCCTTCATGGAGGCATTTCGAAAAAGAGATCTGAATGATCGACAGAAGGTAGTGAAGAAGAAGAGAAAGTATCTTTATCTCATTCATTCACCAAGTACTTTTTGCTCACTGTATGTCTTAATGTAGAGGGGAGGTAAGCTTCATAGCGCTTCCAGAGATCTTCGTAAGAAACCCGACAAGCATAGCCAACAGCCATCACGTGAAGAAGATCGACTAAACCACTACACAACAGAAATCCAAAAAAGAAGAAAGAAGAAAAGAACAAAGATGAAACAACGAACATGACAAAGATACAGAAACACATAGACTCTATGAATGCGTACATCTGAATATCTATCTTTAATCTATCTATCTTTAATCTATCTATCTTTAATCTATCTATCTATCTTTAATCTATCTATCTATCTTTAATCTACCTGAGGGTATTGGTATGGTGTATCTAGGCGTCTCTCTCTGCGTGTGTTGTACGAGAGAGAAATCTGGGGGAGAGGTTGATAAGAAGAGAAACTTCTCTTCTTCTTCTTCGTTTCTTTCTTTTGTAGTAGTATAGTGTGTGTAGATAGACTTGTGGGATTTCTGTTTCTCTACCTGCATTTGAGTTGATGCAGAACGTACGCCTCATCGAAGACACCTGCCCTCTGTTGAAGATTCGGCTTGATACACCGAATGTAGTGACAGCTCTACAAATCATAATAAGATAGAAAGAAAGAAAAACCAAGAGGAAGAAGAAAGGACAATAGAAAGAAAAGAAGAATGAAAAAGAACAAGAAAAGGACGAAAGAAGAAGAAAAAGACTATGTCAAGATTAGAATCCCCTAAAAGAAACCAAGGAGTTGAAAGGTAAAAGAAAATAGACTCTTATTGACCATGCATAGACTATCTATCTACCACTCTTCCCCCGTTCAAAGTGTCTATCTAATCTTCGACGTATCTCTCTATCTACGCTTTGATCAAGGTCTCTCCCTCTCTGTCTCTGCACATCTTACGGTTTGTTGCAGTCCTTTAAGAATGAGCTGAAGTTGTGATGCGAAATTGACACTTAGGGAAGATTTTCTCTGAGAGACGAGACAAGAAGACATTCCTGTACTACTCTTCTGCAATCTCCACGTCCTTATCGACGTAGGAGGTAGAGATCCACAAGAAGAAGGAGAAGAAGACGGCGTGAGTTTTCTGTTATTTCCATCTTCTTCTTCTTCTTCCTTCTCCCCTTCTCCTCCTCCTCTCATAAGCTCTGTGTAGGCTGAAAGACAAGAGGAAGAAAGGTGGTCAGAAACACAACAGACAGACAAAGTAGCTAGATGGATATAAATGTATATAGATATAGAGGTGTATATAGAGATGCATGCAGGTGGCATCCATAGATATATACGTTTAAGAAAACGTACCCATAGGCAACCAACATGGAGGCGCTACAATTGTTGAATACTTCTTAGAAGCCATGATATCTACACCTATATTGATATACGTAGAGAGAGACATACATGAAGGCGTATATCATGTAAGAGTAAGAAACTTTCCATGCCTGTCTATGTTTCGCCTAGGCAAGGAAGGAGCTTTGTTGCATCGTGTAACGACTTATCTATCTATCTATCTTT
>NW_027152979.1:1899-12957 GCF_002600585.1 Cystoisospora suis
GTGATAGATAAAGGAGCGTGAGAGATACAGAGAGTGAGAAAGAAAAGGTGAGACCTATACCACGGTGTACACAAGAAGATGTGAAGAGAAGAAGATCCTCTTCTCTATTCAAAGACTCTAAATGAAGTGAAGAAACTTTCCTTTCAAGAATCAAGTCATAACTAAGTAGATCGTCGTCCATCCCCCAATGTGAGAAGACCGAGAAAGGATCAACGAGTGCGTGATCGAAAGCGCATCCAGCACCTTTCTTTCTTTCTGACAGAGAAGAAGAGGAGAGGGAGAAGAGAGACCAAGAGAAGTGAATTTGAACTTTCCTCTATCTTCTTTACTTACTTGAAGAAGAGAGAAAAAGTTGTTCAATCTCATCAGAGAGAATGTCTGAATTGGATCGACAGAAATCTCGGACGTCGTAAGAAACGTCGCATGCAAAATGCGAGACTGTAAAGCGCAGCCCTCCTGCCGAAGGACTCGAGAGATCTCGAGGCTGCTGATGATGCTGTCGATGATCTAAATACAAAGAGAGAGAAGAGAAAGAAAAATTAAGACGAAGGAAAGAAAGTAGTAGTAGTAGTTCATTTACTAGAAGGAGAAGAAGAAACAAAGGCAGACAGAGAAATGAACAGGAAGACAAGGGGGAGGTGGTCTATCTTATCTATCTGATACTATGCGGAGGATTACAAGAAAGAATGAAAACGATCTATCTATCTATCTTGAAGCTACGTTATATTTATCTATGTGAGATCTACCCTGCCTTCATAATTCTTTCTCCTATCTCTTTCTTCCTAGTGACTTAAGTTAAACCGCGTAGATGCGGAGACAGAAAAGAGAATCTCCGTGCTCTCTCCCCTCAGTCTCTCGGAGAGAAGAAAAGAAGAGCTCAAGAAAGAATACATAGATAGGAAAAAGTAGACTTTAGATAGATAGATAGATCACTACAAGGATAGGAAGGAAGGAAGAAAGTAGACAGAGAGACAGAGGAACTGACTTTTTCTTTCTCCTCCTGGCCGTATGAAGAGATCATCGACTCCCCTATTCTTCATCTCTGTGAGAAGCTGTAGAACGAAAGAAAGGAGAAAAAGAAAGAGAAAGAAAGAAGCCCTAATCACTATCGCGTATCGATTAGCTTCATATAGACAAAGAAGAAAGAAACGTAGTAGCAGACTTCTCTCAGTATAGATACATACACACTTAGATACTTATCCACATTCATGCAGCTAGCTACGATCCACCTATCTCATACAGAACTATACATCTCTATACATGTATGCATCTCTCTCTCTATATAGATCATAGCACATATATTTATAAATATATACTTGGAAATGCATGTACGTATGTATCTGGATGATGAATGAGACGTTCTGTATATCGTTATCTGGATGACTACTTACGAGCGGAGAGAAAAACGAGAAGACTTAACAGGTAAAGAAGAAGAAAAAAATACTGAGCTCTTGGAGATCAGAAGAGAGAGAAGGAAGAAGAAGCAGAAAAGGAAGATGCGGCTCTAGAGCTGTGAGATCACACATACATACCCCTATACATCCACCCCTGCCCTTGTAGTCGTATGCACACCATACATCTAGTGACGTATATATACATATATAAAGAGAAAAAAGAGAAATAGTTATATATATATATGCTTGGAAGTATGTGTACGCGCATGTAAAGAAGAGAAGGAGCCTGGCGTGAGGGAGGCTGAAGAGAGACGAAGAGAGAAGAAAATGCCGTCCTTCTTTTGCAGTTTGTTTACTTTCTGATAGAAGAAGACATCTCGATTTCCTCCTTGTTTGAGAGGGAGTTTCGATACTTCATCGAGTAGCTGAAAGAGGCCAGGAGTTTTCTTTTGAATGAGAGAATGAAGAAGATGTTTCATTGAGACATAAGACTGGAGATAAAAGCTCTCTTCCGCTTGTCTTTCTCCTGCGACTCCTCCTCTTTCTTCACCCCCTCTGCTATAATGACTTTGCTCCTTTCTCTCTTGAGAAGAACTAGAAGAAGAAGATTGATCAAGAGGAAGAAGAAGTTGCCTCGACTTGTCTAGAAGACCTTCAGATAGAAAGGAGACGTGTGACGCTGATGACACCCCCCCTATGAGACAACAGAGAATTGCGCTACGTAGGATCAAGAGATCTCCGCCGTTTCGCCAACTCTCATTTCCTTGAGAAGAAGAAGAAAAGAGAGAAGCCCTCGAGAAAGAAGAAGAAAGATGGTGTCGTTTATTTGAAAGAGAAGGCAGGAAAGACAAGGACGACTGTGATAAAGAGAAAGTAGAAGAGAGAGAGTGAAGAGAGAGAGAAAAAGGAGAAGAAGGTGATCTGTCGACATGTTTGACAGGAGAGAAGAGGACTGAAGAAGAGGCAGTCGAAATGAAAGAAGAAGAGGAAGAAGAAGAGAAAGAGAGAGGATGTATTAGACCTTCTTGAATATAGAGACATTTCTCATTAAGAAGAAGCTGTTGAAGGAAGAAACAATGAAGCTTCTCATTGGCGTAGTTAATACAGAGCTGCTCGAGTCGATTGCTATTGCTATGGCTCGCCTAGTAGCAGCACCATCACCACACAAGAGCCAGCAGCAAGAGAGAAGAGGAAAAGGAGGAAGCAAAGAAAGGAAAGAGAAGAAGCGAAAAAGAAAGAAGAAAGGAAGGGGGGGGGTGTGGAGAGAAATAAACAAAGAACAACAGACAGAAAAGAGACAGAACAGACACAAAACAGCAAAGAGAAAAAGTATTTGAAAGAAAGGAAAAAGAGAGGAGAAAAAAGAAAAGAGAAAAAGAAAACATTATCTGCATCTCCTCACACTGTCTCACTGTTGACAACGTTCTCCTCCCCGCTGTAGATACACCCCAATATCTCTATATATTTAGACACATAGATATTGACGCCTACATACCATGTATTTTAGAGTAGATAGATACATGCAAGTCAACGCGGATGTAGTACTTGCAGAAAGATAGAAGAAGAACATACCTATGTACATATACATGCATATACCTAGGAATCATTTATGTGGATATATGTATATACGTGTCTGTAGAGATGCCTCTTTTATACATAGAGAGAAGGTAGACGATAGAAATCTGTTTGAAAAGGTACCTACTGGAAAAGAAGAGGAAAAACGGGAGACATGAAGTGAAAATGAGTGAAAGAAAGGAAGCCGTTTTCTAGAGGTGAAGGTTGAGCTGAAGTCTTCAGAAAGAATGAAAGAGGAGGAGGAAAGAAAACAAGAAGCACGAGCCAAGACCGGAAAGGAGAGAAACAGAAAGAAGAACAGAGTGACTAAGAAAAGGAAAAGAACATCTAGAAAGAAAAAAGAATTAAAAGAGAATGACTGATAGATAGAGAGATAAACCAGAGTGTGTCCACTGCTACTACAAGAGACAGCTCGATGATTGCCGTCTTGTCTTTCTGAGGTGTCTATACACCCCGATAGTGAGGTGTAGACACCTCACTATCGGGGTGTATATACACTACATCATCGCGGTGTATTGTCTAGTAAAACGAGTACGTAAGAAAGACTTTCTTACTAAATCCTCAAAGCCGAAGATGTCAAGAATTCCAATTGAATACGAGCCTTCTTCTCCTTCTCCACTTCTTTTCTTTTCTTTCTCTTGCAGACAGGGGAAATCTTCTACGTGAGGGGACAGGAGTTGAGAGAAAGAAAAAAAGAGTATGAAAGAAAAGGCGAAGTAGTCAAGCTCATATCACCTTGACAGTACTCTGTAAGAAGGAAAGTTTCCTTGCTTCATTCATCCTTTCTCTTCTTTTTCTTCGTTGTGAATGATGAGCCAAAAGGGGCGACCCACCGATCGATCGATCTTTCCTCGCCTTTCGTTTTCTTCTTCTTTCTATGAGAAGGAAGACCTACGATGATCTCTCCCTCTAGGTATGTTCTGAACTTTGTTTCTCTCCTATGCTTTGCAGCAAAAGTAAACAAGCGCACGATCATCGGGGAGACACAGGCAAAGAAAGAAAAAGCCTATCTATCTCTAATCTAGCTATTTATCTTCACTCTATGTATGTATGAATAGGCATGTATGTGTATGTACTTGCAAGGTATACGTCTATAGAACCGCAGCAGAGTAGACATCCTTCTTCTTTCCCATGTAGAGGAAAGTCGAAGAAGATTTATGTCGAAAAGCAAGCAAGGGGCGCATAGATTGACTGGCTGATTGAAAGATACTAACGACTACAGGAGTCACCGAAAGAAACAGAACGTCATACATAGTAAGCCTACTTTCTCCTGTTTGAACCGAGCAGCCAGACATACACACCTCAACTTTCCATTCGCTGGGCTACTATGCTCTCCTCTCCTCCTTTCTTCTTCTTTTACTTTCTTTCTCTTTTTACCTGCAGATGTCGCACTCGTGGGGGGTGAGGGTCGTGAGGTGCCCCTAGAGAAGGGAGAGAACTTCGTCTTCTGACAGAAGAGACTCTTCATCTTCTTTTCCTCTTCTGTTCTCTTGTTCTCTTCTTCTTCGTTTCCTGGCAAGAATGAGCTTTCTACGTGAGTTGTCTGCTGGTGTTTCTCTTTCACTCCTTTGCTTAGTTCAAGAAGAGAAGACTCAGAAGGAGAAAGAGAGGAAAAAGAAGAAGAAAGAGGCCTCGGTCTGTGGAGTTCTTGTTTAGATCCAGCAGCAAGACTGGCGTTGATCTTCGAAACGACGCAATCAAAAACTCGACTATACAATGCCTGCAGTTCAACGAGGTGTACGTACACCACGCAACAGACAGAGAGAGAAAGAGAGAGAAAAAAGACAGGAGAGAGCAACAGCGTTACGTGGCTTCTTTTCCGGTAGTTTGTAGAAGTTGAAGAAAGAACTTCTCCCAACATAGGAGAAACTTTTCTTCCTACAGAAAAGCATCTACTGCATACTCTCCTTGTCTTCTTGTTCTTGGGGAGAAAACGGGTTGAATATTCTCTTTCTTTCTTTCTTTCTCACTCTTTCTTTCTTCTTTCCGACTCCGTGGTCGCTACCAAGGAGACAACTGCAAGTTAGTCTTTTCTTCTGGAGTTTAGAGTAAGTTTTAGACTTTCTTTTTCTTGTGTTTCATGTCTCCTATCTTCATTTCTCTCAGTCACCATTCATAAGCACTCAGCGAAGAGGAAGAAATGAGGCGACAGCACCAATAGAGATATCTGTATCAACCATGAACCCAGATGTATCTATCTCTCTCTATATATGTATATCTTTCTATACGTACTATATGTACATCTATCTATCTATCCATATGTATATATATATATATCTATGTCTAAACGTAAGTCTACGATGTCCATTATGAGCCGAGTTCCTCATAGGATCATTCTATGCAGGGAATAGAATCAAGTGAAGGACTTCCCTTCAATCTCTTATCTCTCCTTTCTGACAAGTCTCTTCTTCACTTCACTTTGTCTCTCTCTGTCTCTCTTCTTCTTTGTTCCTCCCTCTCAAGAGCTTCAGACATAAACGATGATCTATCTTGTCTTTCTTTCTTGACTCGTGTAGCCCCTAGCTAGCTTCTACTAGTCTTGGCCCTTACTTTGCATGTGGCATTTCGAGCTGCTAGCGCGCCTTCTCGATTCAAGTAGCTTCGAGTCTCCCTGACAGACCGAGAGACAAGAGCTAAGCGTAACTTTTCTTCTCCTTCTTCTCCACCCCCACAAACACCTAGAAGAACAAGCAAAAGAAAGAAAGAAGAGGAAATGACGTAGAGAGGGAGAAGAAGGAAAGTCGCTCAAAAGTGAAGAAATCTCTTTCTTACAGAAGTCACATAATCCAAACATGCTGGCGCCATCATACATATAGACAGACATACAGCCATTATAGAGATGATCCCTATAGAGATAGACTGATACAGACATATCTAGACGCACTCAATTCTAAGACGAGCGTGGGGAGAAGGAAGATGAGATCGGGGGCATGCAGACTAACAACTCTACACTATAAGGGGAAGAGACCTCTCCCTTCTCTTCTCTTGATCAAGTTGAATGGAGAGAAACAAGAATAAAGCAAAATGAAACAACAATACTCTCTTGCTAGCAGAAATCTGTCTACCTACGCACTTGCATCTATCTACCTATCTATCTGCCTGGATGTATACATGTACGTATGTATATCTATATCTATATATATAGAGAGAGAGACAGATAGCTAAATGTATATGGGAGATGAACGACTTCGAGAGAGGGAGATTGATGAACATGTGACAAGCGAAGAAATCTATCCCCGCCCAAAGACCACGTAGATGAAACCGAAGGTTAACAAAAAGAATCGAGGCAACGAAACTTCATCCATCTCCGTAAGTACAGTCACATATTTCCCCCCATGTTTAGATGTGAATCAAAACATACATATACATATATATATATATATAGAGAGAGAGAGAGAAAGGTGTGAAGAGAAAGGAAGTTTGTGAGCTACACTGTTGTACCGAGGAGTTGTGCTGCGGCTCTTAGACTTTCTTTGCATTCCTCAGTTAACTCGAGTGCCTTATGGCAATCATCACTCTCCTTTGTCTTCTTATCCCCCTTCTCTTCTTCTTCTTTCTCTTGCTCGCTCTGTTCTTCCTCTTCTCCTTCCTCCTCTTCTTTTCGTTTGCCTCCATGATCTTCCCTCGAAGTATCATCTCTTTGACTCTTCTCTGCACCACTCCTAACTTTCCTTCTCTTTCTTCTTATCCCGTCCCCGTCTGCTTCTTCTTCTTGTTCTTCTTCTCTTAGCTCAAGTCCTCTACGATCTTCTCTTCTTGCTCTCTCCCCTCCTCGGAAAGAAAGGTTTCCTAGATGCAAGATGGCCGCTAGAATTCTACATGAGAGAGAAAGAGGAAGAAAGAAGTCAAGTAGGAGAAGGAAGAAGCGCGGAGAAAAGAAGGAAAGACGTAAAATGACATCTTTCAACATTTGAGTGTCCTATGCATGTTTCTATGTGCTCTGAGCGGGTAGATCTACATCGTCGCCATGAGGTACGGTCTCTGTGAACGAATCTAGTACGAAGAAGATGGAGAGAACGTGAGATTTAGAGAAAGAAGAGAAATAGAAACAAGAAGAAACTTCATTCTTTCCTTCAGTCTTCGCATCTCTTCTCTGTCCCTCCTTCATCCAAGAACATGGTCGTTTAAGAGAAATGATATCGGCACCAGGTGTACATACACCTTATCTTCACATACCTTAGTCCTAGTACTACTATGCCTCTTTTTAAACTTCTCCTATATCAGATAGTCAGAAAGAGAGACTTGTCTATTGGAGACAGGCAAGCAGAGGGGACAGGAGAGAGAAAGTGAGAAAGAGAGAGAGAGAAAGAAAAAGAAACGACGAAGGAGAGCAGAGATGATAAGTAAACATGGAGAGAAAAGGAGAGTTGACTGGTGAAAAGCACAAGAAGAAGATTTCTTGGCTTACTTGAAGACAAGAGCTCGAGTCCGAGCATCGATACCCATAACACCCATCGATTGTCTGAAGAGAAGAAAAGAAAGGAAAGAAGAGAAAGACGAGAAAAAAAGGGAAAGAAAGAGATATACACCATCACTATATACATAGACCCACAGTGAGAAAAGATTTCCTCCAGCTCTGAGAAGGTGTCGAGAAGAAGGAGCTGTGTAAGGCCGAACTTATCTCTCGCTTTTCTTCTAGGTAACCGAGGCAAAGAAAAGTGAGTGAAAGAATGCGAAGCGAGAAAGAAAGAAAGTAGGTAAAAGAAGAAAAGAGAAAAGAAACAAGTGTCCGTCCTCGACAGGCGAAGTTTATTCTTCTTGCTCAAGTCCATTACGAGCGTCGTCTTCTTCCCTTCTTCCTTTCTTTCTCCCACTGTCTATACACCGCAACACAGGGTAGTCGCCACCACTCTCACACCGCGTCCACATGCATGCACCACCGACTAACTACACAGTCGGCTGCATGCATCTATCCATCTATACAGATAAGTACACACCTAGGCAGATATATGTATATCTATGAAAAGAGATAGCAGCGAGGAGGTCGTACATGATATGACGTAGATCTCTCCATGGTGTAGTCACTGTAGAGGGAGTAGGACAGGAGTCTTCTCTCTTATTCTCTCTTCTTGTATGGCTATGAGACGGACTCTCCTTCCCCGTTACCTCGTCCTGCTGATGGGCACGTTCTTCTTCTTTTTCTTCCTCTCCCTCGTTGTTCTTCTTTCCTTTCCTCTCTAGTTCTTCTCTCTTCGTATTCTTATCCTGATCTTTCTTAAGCTGTTTAGCAGAGGGGTGACTCAGGATCTGAAAAGCTTCAAGACATCCTCCTTTAAGGTGTAGTTGAGGTAGAAGATCTCGAATTTCCTTCTCTTCTTTTCTACACCTCTCTTCTTCTTCTTCTGTCTCTTCTTGTCTCTCTCTTCCACTTCTTATTGTTGAAGAAGAACAGAAAGAACCAGAAGAAGATCTAGATTTCGCTACGTCGGCTGCTGCATGGCATAGAGCATAGAAGATGTGAAATCCAAATTCTCCTGGTGGAATCTGAACGACCTGTACATACACCCGAAGACATCAATTGAGAAAAGTAAGAAAGAGAACTATGTAGTCAGCTCAAGAAGGTTCGATGGCATGAAAAGACAACTCCGTATGATCAGTCTATAGTCAATGAATGATGAGGAACGTACTTTATGAGAACACAGAGACAGAGAAGGAGAAAGGAGGGGTGAATGGAGCTTGGCGCTTGATTCGGCTGAAAATCTCGTGTGGCTCTTTCGACATAACTCTTCATGTATACATACAGACATACCTATATATATAGATCAACAGATACTTTCATACACATATACACACATACAATGTATCTTTGTACTTCTATATGCACGTATACATGGATGTATTTTACATATGTAGATAGAGAGATTAAAATGAGGACTGAACTACGCGCTGACATAAGAAAGAATTTGAAGGAAGATGAGAGAGTCGTCTTATCAGTTGCAGGGAAGGCGTCATCACGGTGAATGATGGATCTTAGATCTTCCCGGCGTACTACTCAGGCTCCTTCTCCTGCCCCGCTCCGAATATAAGCCGATACGAGTGCCTATTGGAACTCCGTTGAATGGTCGTATCATTAAAGATGTAGACTCCTCATAAGTCGATGCTGAATTAGATTAGAATAGAATGATTAAAGAGATAGATAAATAGATTACATTGATAGCGGAAGCACCACGAGGTGTATCCGTCCATTGCTAGAGAGAGAGAAACGTAGAGACAGACAGAAGGTCGTGTTTGCTTTGCTTCGCTTCGATCTTACTCTTTCCTTAGCAAGAAGATAAGTGAGAATCGAAGCCTTTTGAAGTTTTCCTCGATCAGTGAAGTGGAGCACGAGCATCTTTCCGAACCGACTACTATTGACGTTCAAGACTGTATGAGCTGTACATACACCACACCCATGAACAAACGTATCAGAATAGTCATCACTAGAGAAGCAGCAGGTATCTCACGCTTGTCTTGAACCTGTCTATATAGTAACCCATGTAAGATATATGCACACATAGAAAGAGAGATAGATTTCAAACACATCGCTCAGCGAATCTGTCTTTGCCTTTCTCTCTCTTTTCATACCTAAGTACGTGCGCCATATCTCTATCTCTATACACTGAAGACCGACGCCTTAAGTATTCGAAGCTTCTTTCTACACATGTGCAGAGATAGGAAAGTGGATAAATATACCAATAGACATGTAGAGACAGGCCCTAAAATACTTCTGTAGATATGTATCTATACGTCTATTGAATCAAAGCATTCAGAATGCTGCACAGCACGGATATGCTATACAAATTCAAGGAACTACCACTGAAGAAGACTAAGATACATATCTACATACATACATATATAGTAGACTGATAGAGTAAGAGTTTAGTTTACGCTATATGCATGAAAGAAGATGATGAGAGAGGAAAGAACGAAGAAAGTCGAGAAAACAAGGGGAGGAGGAAGAACAAAACGTTAGATGAAGGAAGTCTCTCTCTCTCTCTGGGTAGAGATGAGGTGGAGTATCGAGAGGAGACAGTGTGGAAATTCATGTTCTTTTTCGTATCCGACCATTTCCGAAGGCTTCTAAGACAGGGACCGACTGTAAGAGACGTTTCTCGACTCCTCCTTCTCTTCTGAGAAACACCAGGAGACGAAGAAGAGGACCCTCAAGAATCTCTCCTTTCTCCTTAGCAAAGGATAGATGGAAAGGGAGAGAAGTCTAGAGAGGGTGACCGTTGTGTCTAGATGGGTCGAGTGAAAGGAAGAAAAAGGAGAAGATGAAAGAAATATGCACATGAGTCAACTGAAAGGGGTGGAGAAGGGGTGAATGATCAGAAAAGGAGAGTTTCATAATCTTCTTAACGACATCTACCTGCCTCGACAACCTTTCTATCTTCATGCTTTCACTCAGAGCATACGCACACACACACATGCATGCATGTATACATATATATACATTTAGAGACAGAAAGACAGAGAAAAAGAGACATGCAGATATATAGAGATGTAGATTCAAACGCATCCCTAAATACATAGAAATATCTCTATATACTATGTGACTACATACAACTCACACACATACGTCTCTCTCCGAACTATCGAGCCAGATCACTTCAATTCCTGAATGAATCAACAGTGATTACACATGTACACGTATAAAGATCTATCTAGAACTCCTTGTCTCTCTTTCTCTCTCTCCCTATATAGGCGGACGGATGAAGGGCTGAAAGCAACAAGAGGAAAATTTCGTATCTCTCTCCGTCTCTGTCTGTCGCGTCTCTCTACTGCACGATGTGTGTTTTCTAGTCAGTTCATCTTGAGTGTGGAAAGAGGAGAGCTGTTGAAGACAACAGCTAAAGAAGAAGTTAACCGAAGGTGAATGGAAATGGAAAGAAAGAAAGAAAGAAAGAAAAAAGAGAGAAGGTTGGTCTCCTTGCACATACTCAGTGAGAGGGGATTCACTTCGCCGCCGGTGCGAGACAGCCGCGAGGTATGTGAGGACATGCTGTGAAAAAGAAGAAAAGAAAAAGAAAGAGAGGAAGAAGGAGAAATGAAAGAAGACACATGAGAAAAGAGCAAGATAGGAAAAGCAGAGAAGAAAAAGAGAAGAGAA
>NW_027152979.1:13300-13592 GCF_002600585.1 Cystoisospora suis
TAAAGGCGAGAATGCGTGATAGAAATCCATCCCTATCATCTTCTTGGAACTGTCTTTCTCTTTCTCCCTGTGAATCCATTTCTTCTGATCGTCTTTCTTTCTCGATGTAGTGATTGTTTTACAGGTGCCCTGCAAGCAGAGAATGGTATGTAGGGGGCAGGGATATAGGACAGATCTTGAAGAGTTTCACCAAGAAAATAAGAGAAGAGGGAAAATGCAAAACCTGACCTTAGAAGTCTCTGTCTTCCCTGCTCCGCTCTCTCCGCTGATAAGTACCGACTGACTCTTCTTA
>NW_027152979.1:13934-14269 GCF_002600585.1 Cystoisospora suis
AAGATAGACACACAGCTCTTGGATATCTCAAAAGAGGTAAAGGTAAAGGCAAATGAACAAGAGAAAGTATTTTGAAACGAGAAGATAAGCACTGACTATAGACAGGGGAATATTGAAGAAATTCAAAGCGAGAAGAGCATCAAGGCAATTCAAACAGAGTCCTATTGTAGAAGAAACATCCCTGACATTACGCATANNATGCAAAGAAGGTAAAGAGAGAAAGAGAGAGACTGAGAGAGGAACGTGTGCCACTAAAGCGAGCTGAGAGAGTGAAGAGAGTGCAGGTATGGAGAGTTCAATAGGTACAGCATGCAGACGGATAGACAGAAATAAAT
>NW_027152979.1:14696-14916 GCF_002600585.1 Cystoisospora suis
AAAGAAATCTCTGAAAAGAGGGAGAGTTTCTTGAAGAACGAACCTTTGATAAGACGTGAATATGCAAAGTCAGCGATAGCAAAAGGATGAGGAGTAAATCGAGAAGACGTCGTTCGATGACGTCGCCCCTGAAGAGACGATAAGGTGTCTCCTTTCTTCTCGTGTGTACATACACCTCCACCTCCTTCGATTCTTTCTTTCTCAGAAGAAGAAGAGAGAG
>NW_027152979.1:15022-25204 GCF_002600585.1 Cystoisospora suis
AAAGAAAAGGAACGGAAGAAAAGAAAGGGAAGAAAGAACAACACACAGAGAGAAGAAAGAGTGAAAGAAGCCCCACAAACCAAGATAGATACACGCACATACATACATATTCACACCTACGTACATATTCATACCTACTTACATACACACACATTCATGCATAGATACATAGACTTACATACAAACACACGAATATATCTCTATGGTCACCCACAGGCATATATTCGACGCATACACGTCAGATATCTATATGAAATAATATATATATGTATACGTCTGTATTTGAAAGTTAATTTTCCTTTCTCCCCAGATCTGTGGAGGAATTTTGTGTGAAGAGATGAAGCATGAAGGATGGAGACGAGCCTTGTTTCATCTTGCTTGGGAAAAAGCGAGTTCTTCTTCACTTCACTCTCTTCTTGTATGAGACGTCTATCTACACACACCTATAGAGATGAAAGAAAGGAGAGAAAACCCCACAACATCCATCTTCTTGTTCTTCTTGTTTTCCGTTCTTTCTCTTCCTCTCTTTACTTCTCCACACTTTCTCTTCTCTTCTTGCCTATGACACCTCCGCCCATATAGTGTGAGGCATGAAGAGAGAGAGAAGATCGAGACTCTCGAGAGAAGATGAAGAAAAGAAGGAGTCCCATCACAGATGGAAGTCGACTTGTGAAAGCAAGAGAAAACTCTTACATAGATACGCCTTTGAAGATGCTCCAAATCTTCTTCATTCGGAGACGAGGGCGATGTCTTTCCTTCATTATCTTCTTGTTCTTGTCTTGAATGGTCGAAAGATGACGAGAAGGCTTGGGTGTATCTACACCGGAGATTCTCAAGGAGATTCGCTTCATTCAAGTGCTGGAGCTGTTTTAGAAGAAAGAAGAGGACAGAGGAGGAGAGGTGAAGACGACGAGAGAGAAAGAAACGAAAGAGGTTTACATTGAAAGAAAGAAAGTAAAGAGAAAAAGAGAAATATGAAGAGAAGAGAAGAAGAAATGCACTTCCATGTTAGAAATGAAGATCTTTTCTACTAAGTCATTCACATTGTCTCGAAAGAGAAAAGAAACTTCACATCTTCTGTGGCTTACGTTGCAGAAAAGGAGCCTCGAGGTTACCATAGAGGGAAAGAGAGATGAAAGAAGGAGAAAGGAGAAGAAAAAGAATCGCAGCGGAGAGCTCCTTGATCAGAGAGGGACGAGAATGTCTGAAGAGGTTCCACTCATGGGATACACCGCGGGGATGACCATACGTGACTGTCTATGAAGCCAGGCATGTTGAGAGATCTCTTGTTAAAGAAAAGTAGAAAGAGAATGATATAGGAGATCTACATCACACACGATATGCAACAGTACAAATCCTTCCTTACTTTACCTACTCTTCTCTCTCCCTTATCATGACAGAAATCCACTATAGATATGTATATACGAGACATACGTGTATATAGAGTAGATGTATTGATACACATGCACATATATGCATAGGTATCAATATATATGTATCTATATGGGGATGTCTCTCTGTAGATGAGTGTGACCCCTGAAGTACACATACACCATGGCTACATACATAAGCGTGAATGCTTTCATGAAGATACTGCCTAGAGATCTATGCGTACACATGTACACAGAGAGAAAGAGATAGAAAAATAGCCGTACTGTTATGAATCTTCGTGCGTAACCACCGTATGATGGGTCAAAAGACGAAAAAGGAGAAGAAAGAGAAGAACAAGGAGAAGATGAAGAAAGAGAAGAAGACGTTATATACCTGGGTATTGTCATCTGCGTTGCCTAGAATCTCATCCCGGAGTAACAAATCACTCAATCGAACTGCCATAACCATTGTTTCTTCAGATTCTTCTTCGGATCCATCTTTTCTTTCCTCTTCTTTCTTTTCTTCTCTTTCTTTACATGAAGAAGACGCTGTAGAGAATGGATAAGAAGAAGACGGAGAATGAAGAAGAGACACGCGGACATAGACGAGATCATGACTTGCCGTAGGAGAAGGTCTTCTCTCAGGATTCTTATGACTTCCATTCAATTCAGAAGATCTTTTCGTGTTCTTTCCTTTTTCTTCTTCTTTTCTTTCTTTGTGTACGGACTCCTTTCTCTCGCCCTTTATGAATCGCTTTGGAGAAGAAAGAAGACGAGGATGTTTCAGGTCCGAAGAAGTCCCTGAGTTAGGCGGCTCTGTGAACGACTGACTCTCTTCACGATACAAAGAGGTACTGGCCGTGACTGTAGTTCCTGAGGAGGTGTCTGTACACCCGAGAACAGAAGGAGGTTGGACTATTACACCAGGATAGAAAGCACGAAGATGATGTTCCTGAGGTTTGTGAGACTGCTGGTTCTCTAACGTAAGGAAATCTTTTGAATTGTATGGCGTTAGATGTCTTAACGTCTTCATATCTCTTTGTTCTTTATCATCATGGAGGCCTGAAGAAGAAGATGTGTGGAAAGGAGAAGAAGAGCCCCTTTGTCTCTTGTCTATCTTCTTGTTTGCACTCATCCATCTCCCCTCTGAAGTGGAACTGAACTTGTGTGAAGTCTCTGTAGGTCCTCGCCCTTGTACGCCTGGTCCAGCGGCGGCACCCCCCCCGGGTGTCTGTACACTCCAAGGAGATACAGACACTCCCGGTGTATCTTCAGTTCTCTCTGACACTGAAAAAGAAGGACGCGGGAGATGATAAGAAAAAGGAGAAGAAGAAGAACAAGTAGAAGAGTGTCTTGACAGTACAGATGAAGAAGAGGAAGACAGAAACGGAGAAGACGTTCTGTTAATCGAACTCGCTGAATGGCCATCTTTGCGATGGGTAGGAGCATGAAATGGAGAACGAAAATGAGAAGCAGAAGAAGAAGAATGAGAGAGAAAAGAAGAAGAGGAAGGAGAAAGTCTCAATCTGTTGTGTGATTGAGCTGAGGAATGTAGGAGAGATTCTTCACCTCTGTCGCCATGACGAGAAGATGAAGAGAAAGAAGATATATGCTGAGCTGCTACCCACACTGCGGTCCCTACAAGACTTCTATATGGACAGACAGACGAAGAAGAACTGGAGATAGGAGGGGGGAGGGGAGAACAAGGATCATGATGTAAATGTCGGGAGTGAGGAGAAGAGAATGAAGATGAGCTATGTGGACTGGGCCTCGCGCTGGTAGAAAAAGAAGAAGAGGAAGAACAGGAGAAACTCGTAGAGTAGCGCGAGGAAAGGCGGGAAGAAGAGACTGAAGAAGAAGAGGAGGAAGAGTATGAGGTGACTTTAGCAGAGTTAAAAGAGGAAGAAGAAAAAGAAGAAGACATGGCTGAGGAGACTGCGAAGGAATTGTGCGATGACGATGAAGGGCGGGAGAACGACGTTTCCGCCATGTGTACATACCAAAGATAGAAAGAGATCTACGTGAATGAGTGGACAAAAATCAAGAGAAAAAGCCTTTCTTTCTTTCTTTCTTGTATACTTACGTGTCTACTTTTGCGTCTCCACGTTAAGAGTGGAAGAGTGAAGTCTGATAATGGACATGCCACTGGCCTGTGAGATCCCCCCCCCAACTTGACCTTAAGCAAGTCTCTCTTCCTCTCAACAAGGCGGGGAGAAGACGAGACGAACTCCAGACGGCTACAAAAGGCTTATGAGGGGCGAGCTGTTACATCTACGGCAGTAGTAGAAGTGGGACAAGAGGAAGAAGAGAAGAAGAGAGTAAAGAGTTATTTTTTTCTTAAAGAGAGAAAGAGATGGAATGGTACTCATGACACCTCTAGTGAACTCTAGTCTCTCCTCCGATACTCGCAGGAGACAGATGATGGCGACTGTAAACAGAGCTGTTGTCCGGTGTATGTACAGCCGAGGTGTGTACCCATAATGTCCACCTAGACTAGCGGAAGATGCAGAGAGTCGGAGAGAGGAAGGGAGGGAGAGGAAGGGCATGGATAGACGTCTAGTTGCACAAGGCGAGAGAGAGAAAGTGAGAGAGAAGAGAAGAGAGAAGAGCAAACAGGCGAGTGATTTGATAGATGAATGAGAGTGGACATCATTCTACACGACCGAAACTTCATAGGATCGCACCTTTCAAAGGAAAAGAGAATTCCGTTTCTTGTTGACAAGAGTCAAGTTTTCTTACATGTTCAGATGATCAATATACATCACATCCCCCTTTCATCATCATCTCTCCTGGAAGACGTCTTCTGTCTTTTCTCTATGTGACTCTACGCCTGAGATCGCAGACATCTCTTCAGGCTCTCCTCTTCCCCCGCACCAACCGAGATGGTAGTCTCCCTCTTTCTCTTTTTGTTGCATCAGCTGAATGAATGGTCTTTTCTTGAAATTCTTGGTTCCCCTCGAATGTGAGAGATTTGTTTTGCAGTCTCCCATTCACCTCAACGCCGTACACATCGGAGGGAAGATTGAGAAGCTTTTACAGAGGCCTAGGAAAGACTGATGTTCGGAGAGACGAGAAGTAGAGCCTCCGTCTTCTTTACTAGGCGCTAATGAAGCGTCAGAAAACGTTAAGAGATCAAAGGAAAGAAAGAGGAGAGAATAGAGAGAGATGGAGGGTGGGATCAGTTAAGAAGGAAAATGTAGGTACGACAAGCTGCGAAAGGAAGAGGGACATGCAGAGGAGGAAAACCAACAGGAAGCATCTTTTGAAGGGTGAGTGTGTTAAGAAGAATTGACGAAGAGTGGATTGTTGAAATGAAAAGAAAGAGTTGTTCTTTGCATGCGCAACTAACTGACTAGCAAAGTGGACCGAAAAGCTTACAAGTCGAGCCGGAGGGGGGTGGCAAGACGGCAAATGAATGAGTGAGTGGCTCCGGTGACCAGCCGACAGAAGAAAGAATCACAAGACATTCAGTCGCTTCTCTTGCTAGAGGGGTAAGTAGCATGGAAAGACTAGAAGAAGAAAGGAAGAAGGAGAGAAGGTTCATGAGGAAATGAAGAGGGAGATGAACCATTACCGATAAATGAAGGGGAGAAGTAAAATAAAGGGAGAACAAGAAGCAAAGGAAAAGACGAAGTAGCATTGATAAACTTTTCACGATCATCAAACCAACCACTCCTGCTGGTACTCCCCCTGCTACCGCACACGTTGCGTCGGCTGCGCTCCTGTTCTCTTTCTTCTTTCTTCTCTTCTGAAGTTCTGTTTCCAACAAAACGGGGGCTTGATGAAAGTGTGTTCTCATCAAATCGTCATGGCCTATAAAGGATTAAGGTCTAAAGAAGTACTTCCTCGCGGAGAGGTGGTAGCTAGGCGAGTGTGTGACCCTCCCGTCTAGTACCGGGGAGTTGTGAGCAGGTGGTGTGCTAGTAAGAAAGAGAGGTTTCTTGTCTTGATGTACTATGTCGACTAAATCCATTAAGAAGAGGTCAAGAGTGAGAGAAATTCTTTGCTAAAGTAGCCAGCGGGATTGGTAGCTTCCTGAGTTCGACAGTCCAGCGCAGGATGATACTGTATCAATAGTATCTCGGAGTCAGCACACTGGGAAAACACCGGATCGAAAAGACAGAAAGAGAGAAGAGATTCGTATCTATCTTTCATTTCGTTATGATGAAAGAACAACAAGAGAAAGAAAAACCGGACTGGAGATCTCCGTGGGTGCGCATCCAACGTGTCGACTGGCAGACGTTGTTTCCTAGGCGGAGGAGCGAAAGACATACGGGGAGTACAGCGGAAAGCAGACGAATGTGAACGCTCAGATAAATAGGTATCTAATTGTATGTGCGAGTGTACCTATCATTCTTGTTGAAGAAACTACGTGGTTTGATGCTGGAAGAAAGCTTGCTTAGAGTCCACCACGCTGACTACCCATGTGTGTGTGCGTGCGAACGTCGTGTCTGACGTCCCAGCATCGCCTTTCGCTTCTTCTCTAGATTTTCTCCTTTACTTTCAGATCTTAGTACAAGGAAGATAGAAATCTTGGAATGCAGACTGAAGTTGATCTGCTTTTCTGCGGAAGTCTTGAAACATTCGCTCTAAATCAGTTCCAGCGTGCACACCGCGGACGGCTCTTTCGGAGGGACGGCGCGTCCGTCCCCGGAAGGAACGGAAGCCGAACACACCGAACGCGCCTTTCCTACTCCGGGGATGAACCTTCTACCGATTTGAAAAGCTTCTTTTTCTCTCTTCATTAACATCTAGAGGCGAATTTCCTTCTTTATGGAGAAAAAGTTCCCAGTCTCCAAGTTTCACAACATTACGGACCACGGTTGCTGTTTAGAGAAGCTTCTTCGCTTCTATTACCACTACCCAAGTCCGACTTCATCGATGTGAAGACCCTCAGTAACAAGAATTCCGTTTTCGTAACGAAGACTGGGTTGATGTGTCTGATAACGAGTAAAAAGAGAGGCGCACGAGAAAGGTATCATCGCAAAGATCTTTGATCAATGTCCTTTACGATCTTCTTCTGCCGTACACTAAGATGATCGCTCTCTTCTTCTGTCCCAGCAGGCCGGTAGGTAGCCGCTGCACTGTGTGTTTGTAGAACACACGCGGTAACGGAGATTCTTTTGAGTACTTCATTCATTCGTGTCTATTCAAACGAACGATGACAGACAAGAGGAACCTGACTGGAACGTGCTAAAGGCTTACAGTCTTCCTTTCTGGAAAATCGTGAAAGAAAGAAGCACGAGAGAAGAAAGACGTGGGTCTAACTCCGTGAGTGGGGGCCGTCTCCGTTCCCTGATCTCCGTTGTCCTCGGCGGCAGCTATCCCTTCACGCTCTTATGGAGAGAGATCTATCCTTTGGCTACGAGGGGGACTAGCAACCTTAGAGACGAGATAAGGCAAGAAGAAAGTCCTCAGATCTCCATGCCAAGTTGTGAAAATCAGAGATCGGGGACGGATCGAGAAGCAGATGAAAATGCCTCCCGCTACCTCCTCTCTCGTTTTGCTCGTTCGATGCGCACTCTTCGGTTAGAGAGGGCAGACGAAAAGATGCCTCTGAAGGGAGGAATCTATTTTGTTTTTAATGTTTTCACGTTCTATGCTGTCTTCCTGTCGTCGCGTTTTCATGAACGTCTTGTTGGTCTATTAAGTCTTTTCATATCCGTTCTCTCCTGTGAGAAAGTCTGTCTTTTTTCTCTTCCAGACCCTATCCTTCAACTTACCCAGAGGTCTTCTCGCAGTTTCTCCCTTCTTAACTAAGATTGTTTTTCAGTGATCCATCGCATCTGGCATCTCCTTTCGGACAAGGAAATTTTTCACAGGTTTCTTTGCCACTTTTCCTCCGCGGAACCAATCAGCCAGCAGCCCCAGGAGGGTAGTCGCATGAGAGGACTGCTAGGCGGCTGGGTGATCTGCTTTTCTCCTTTTCTTTCTTGCTTATAACTAGTCTTCTTTTTCTCCCTCCATCTTCAGTAAGCTTCTAAGTCTTTTTCTCTTCACTGTCTAGAGGGAATGAATGGCCCGCCTCCGAAGAACCTCTTCAGTTCAAATCGATTGGGGACGGATCTGTCACATCCATTCCTTTCAGCTCGCTTCTCGTTCGGACAGTCTTCTCTTCGTCCTTTTTCCTCTCTTCACCTGTCTCTCTCTCTATCCTCTTCCTTCTTTGCGTCATCGTTGTTCGCTCGCCTGTCTGAGGGAAGGAGGTCTTTTCTCTAGGCGATGTGAGAGGGTGTGATTCATCCGTTCATTCACTCGATCTTATCTACTTTTCTTCGTCTCCCAAGGACGTCGATTGTGAGATGGTTCCTTTCTCTCTTTGTTTACTTCCCTTGCCCACGTATCTCTCACTTTCTTCGCTTCTTTTCTTTCTCTCCTTCGAACAACACTTGTCATCACTGTCTTACTCATTTTACAGCGCCACTTTCGTTTCTGTCGTCCCTAGAGAGCCAGATTTCTGTTAACGATTCCACAATGCCACAGCTATTCTTCCTCTTTCTCTTGTCGTCATGAGGGGGTATTCTTTTTCTTCAACTCCCCCTTGTCAGGAAGAGAAAGATATTTCTCTCATCTCTCGACTCTCGTCTCGATGTAGGCTGGCGTGCCATCTTGAAGTTGAGGAAGGCATTTCACGGGGTAGATCACGACATTCCGACGGGCAGAAAGCTTCTCCTCCCACCGTGTCTTCTTCTCATACTTCCTTTTCTTCTTCTCCCCCTTCGTTTTCTTCCTCTTCTTCTGGGCCGTGGAGAGGAACGTCTTGCATTGAACTCGAAGGGGTGGAGAGAGGGAGTTGTGATGGAAGCCTCTCTCATTGTCCCGGGAGGTTGTTTGCATGCAAGAGGAAGAAAAAGATGAAGAGAATGAGGTGTGCAGATGAGAGTCTGTGTGGTGGCTGCCTCTGTGAGAATGGCAAGAGGTTCTCTACAGGCAGGAAGAAGTTGCTTCACATTCACAGACAACAGCAGTGGTCACCTCAACGACAAGGGAGAAGAGAAAACTCCTTCTTTCTAGATCTCTCGTCTACATGTAAAGAAACCCTTCTTCAGCATCCGTCTTTTCTTCAAGATAGTGATCTCCCTATTAGTATCTCACCGACTATATTGCCTTCTTCTTCTTCTTCTCCTCTCCCTCCTTCTTTTTCTCTTGTTCAGTCTTCCTGTCCATCGTCTCAACCGTCTGTCCTTGTCAAGCCTCTCGGATCTTCTTCTGCGGTATCTTCGATCTTCTCGCCGCCTTCTTCTTCTCGTCCTCCTTGTTGTCCTTTGTGTACAATGTCTGTAAGTGCTGAGCTATCATTCCCAAAGAAAAGAAGAACATGTAGAGGCAGTTATCGTGGTAATCTGCAGGTATGTAGTGGTGAAGGAGAGAAGAGAAAGACGAAGAGTGAGAGAAGAGGGGAGATCCGAAGAAGAAGTCTGTCTTCATCATTTTCTTCATCTGACTTCGCAGTGGAACTTCCTTCTGAACCTCCTGTCAATACAGAACATCACTGCCAAAGAAATCTCAGTTCTCATGACTCCCTCAGCTACATGACGAGAAGGGGGAAATCTCTTCGCCTCTCTTCTTCTTCTCGCCATCGCAGTAACGAAGCTCCTCTTGACGACCGCCACCTTTCTTCTTTTCTCCCCTCTCCTTGTTTTTCTTTAGTATCGGAGGCTCCCTCTGCTATCAGTGATAGAAGTTGTTCTCTTCTTCAAAAGACGTTCCTTTCTTCGTGTTGTGGCCGATCAAGACGACAGAAGAGAGGAGAAAGGAATGACGATCGGAGGTTTCTGTCAGTCCTCGATTCAACGAGAAGCAGGAGGCGAATGAATGAAAGGAAGAGCCTTTCTAGAGGGAAAGGTTTGCTCTCTAGAGGAAAGGAACGGAGATCTGATCCTCTTCTTTCTCTCAATAGTGGCGAGAGTTTTGCTTCTTGTCTAACAGATGATGAGAACGATGATCTCTTGTCACCAAGTGTATGTACCCCCGATTCCTCTAGTTTCATCGCAATGAATGGTGAACGGTCCTTGTCTTCTTCATCAGGTGTATGTACACCTCATCTTCCCCATGCTACTCAAATGCCTGTGGGTGAGTGCCAGGGTGTCAGAGATTTCATTTGCCCTTCAGCGGATATCTCCTCACCTCCTGTACTTGAACAGTCTCTCTCTCCTTGCATTAGCGACAATGATAAAATTTCTTCGGTACAGTCCACATCTCATCAGCTGAAGGACTTCAATACACGGGGGACGTCTCTTCGCAGAAGACGAAGAAGTAGGTATACAGCAAGAACTACTTTCCAAACAGACAGTCAAAGGACGTTTACGTCTTGCCATCATTGTCTTCACATCGCTCCACGTTCTCCTACCGAAAAAGTCAACATGTCTCAGTCAGGTGTCTGTACACCCCTTCACCTTTCTTCAGTAACCTCTACTCCTCTCTCAGGTGTACATACACCTGGGGAAGATACTCTATCAGACGACGGCAGTTCTAATCCCTCCTGTTTACAGTCAGACTATCAGATAGAAAATGAAGTCAACACCCATGTCCGATTCTTTCAGTCATCTTCCTTTCACTTCATGCCTCCTCCTCCTCCACCTAAAGGCAAACCCCCCGGGAAAAAGCCACCTGGAAAGCTACCTACTTCGAAGGCAAGTCTTCCACCTCCAGGAGGAGATAAAAAGACTGCTCCTCCTCCTCCGCCTCCGGGAGGAGACAAGAAAGCTGCGCCTCCGCCTCCGGGAGGAGACAAGAAAGCTGCGCCTCCGCCTCCGGGAGGAGACAAGAAGACTGGGCCTCCGCCTCCAGGAGGAGACAAGAAAGCTGCGCC
>NW_027152979.1:25333-25809 GCF_002600585.1 Cystoisospora suis
GGGAGGAGACAAGAAAGCTGCGCTTCCGCCTCCAGGAGGAGATAAGAAGACTGCGCCTCCGCCCCCAGGAGGAGCTAAGAAAGCGTCTCCTGCACCTGGTGAGAGAAGTTTGTCGTGGCGTGTCGTGAGTGGATGGGGTTGGGAGGGGGGGAAGACGTTGAGGGGTGGTGTGTGTGTTGTTTCTTCCTCTTGATCTCTAGAATTTTTTCGGAATCAATCAGGTGAAGACGGACAGGTCGTATGTCGTGGCAGTTGAGATCTCTCTCTATAAGTAGTCGGAGTTAGCCGTGCCTGGTGTGGTATACACCTGAGGTGGTCGTGATAATACAGTGAAGTAGACGAGGGGATAAGAGGATAGGTTGAGTATCGGTCCGCTCAATCCGGAATGGGTGATAGTTGTATGCTTGCGTAGAAATCACAGACTGGAATATATATGAATGTACCCGGATCTACATCTATCTTTAATCTATCTATCT
>NW_027152979.1:26022-27338 GCF_002600585.1 Cystoisospora suis
TCCAGGGTTAGAAGGTTGTAGTGGCTCGAGAAGAAAGTACATGCTATTCTGTTTTTCTTCCTCTCTCAATTCTTCTGATGTTCTTCTGTGACTTCATGGTCGAGGGTTTCTTTTCTTCACTTCGTTTTTTCCTCTATTTCTCGGAAAGAAAGATTACAGGAGAAAATAAGAAGAGCAATCTTTGTTTGCTTCACTCATTACCTCATTTTGAAGAGAGAGATGAGGAGAAGGGACCTGTCTCCCATGCTTTCCACAAAAACAGACGGAGACACCACCTCACCCCGTTGTCTTGGAGAAATTACTACCACCTCTCTCACTCTATATTTCCTTAGTATAGAATTTATACAGCTGGGTTGTCTAGACATTTATGTATGACTTTCCTTCCTCTTTGGTCTTTGTACATGCTTGTTCACGAATGAAGAAATCTCTTCATCTCTTTCGCATCTGATTGTAACTGGACTCCTCCTGCCATCTCTCTCCCATAGACAACCTCGTTTTGATACAGCCTCCCCTCGTAGATATGATACCCTCTCGTCTTATCTTGTTTCTCTTCTTTTTTCTCTTTCTTCTTCTTCTTTATCATCAGCAGGAAAGACATCTGCATCTCCTACGCCCTCGTCTCCTGCAGTTGGCTTAGGGAAACCAGGTGGAGGGGTGAAGGCTCCCGGAAAAGCCTTAGGCGGGGGTGTATCGAAGGCTGGTGCTTCGCCAAAGAAGGAATCGGATGCTCCGTTTTTAGCAGGGCCACCTCCTGAGACTCCCCCTTTAGAAGAAAGACGTACAGTGTCATTTCGAGATCAACCAAGGGTTGAAAGGACAGCTTTGACGGATCGCCTGGAGGGGAAGGCAGGAAACATCCATGTAGAGGGAGCTATTCAGAAGGGAGAGCATATTGCCGCGAGAGCTGCTGAACTGGTTCAGAAGTTAGGTAAGGAGATGTCTCTCTCTCATCAAGGGTATGATCACAGGGATCAACAGATACATGGGAGGGGGAAGGGAAGAAGACATATGAAGACGTTAACGACGTGATAGACTGATAGATCTCTCAAGCAGGAAAGCAGGCGGTGGTTTTCATAGTATTCAGTGTATAGTTCTTGATCAGGGAACACTGTGTATGTATGTATGTATGTATGGATATGTATGTATATATGTATGTATGTATGGATATGTATGTATGTATATATGTATGTATGTATGGATATGTATGGATATGTATGTATGTATATATGTATGTATGTATGGATATGTATGTATGTATGTATGGATATGTATGTATATATGTATGTATGTATGGATATGTATGGATATGTATGTAT
>NW_027152979.1:27678-40664 GCF_002600585.1 Cystoisospora suis
TGTATGGATATGTATGTATATATGTATGTATGGATATGCATGTATATATGTATGTATGTATATATATGTATGTGGTGTATGGCGTGTCATTTTTTTTAGAAGAAGATCAGGAGAGATCCACATCTACACGACCGAGGCCAGAACAACTCCTTGCTGTTGGAGATGAACGCGAAGACGACGAAGAAGATGAAGAAGAAGAAGAAAGTGACGGTCTCGATGAAGATCTCAGAGTGTCAAAGAAGAGGAAGAAGAAAGCCAAGCTTGAGGAAGGTGAAGAGCATTCTCAGGTGTATAGACCTCCTAAATTAGTTGCTATGGACTACCCAGGAAATGAACAGGTAAGACTCGAGTCAGAAACAGGCATCTCTCCTCGACCCCTCTCTGTCTCTTCTTCTCTATCTTTCTCTCCTTCTGTCTTTCTCTCTATTCTCCTCTGTCCTTCTCTCTACATCTCTGTCTATTTCTCTCTCTCCGTCTTTCGTTTCTCTCTGTCTCTGTCGACTTCCCCTCCTCTCTGTGTATATATTTCTATCTTTTTGTATTTATCTCTATCTCTGTCTACCCATCTCTCCCTCTCTCTCTCTATCTTTCTAGCTCCCTCTCTCTATCTCTCTGTCTTATATATATATATATATAATCTCTCTCTATCTCCCCCTCTCTACCCATCTCTGTCCGTCTCTCTGTATCTCTCTCTATGTCTCTCTCTGTATCTTTTTTCCTCTTCTTTTTGCCTTCTTTCCAGGTCCGAGGTGTGAAAGAGAAAGCAGAGAGAGAGCTACGGCGGGCGGCAGAGCGTCTTAAGCGAAGTGAATTAGTTCGAGCTGTGCGTGAAGAGATAGGAGACGCCCCAGAAGAGATGGGTGTGGAGAGGTGGCTCCAGTCTCATCACTCCAAGCTAGGAATGGCTGCGTCAATTGCGAAGAAACAAAAAGCCCGGGAAGCCTTTGAAGAAGAAAATATGCTTCGATTGTCTTCATCTAAGAAAGATAGGAAAGGTAAAACACGGCCTCTCGAGGAGAAGAATACCCCGATATACATATGTGTGTGGGTGGGTGTACCCAACAGATCATATCTCGCTTCTTCTTCTTCTTGTTCTCCTCTTTGTTCTTCTGCTTCTTTCTCTCCTGTTTCTTCTCTTCTGCTTCTTTCGCTTTTTCTAGTATTTCTTTCTGTTAGGTGGGAGGGACGAGATGGTCGGGCGGGCTTCTTCATCGCACGTCTCCTTCCTTCATTCTTTTCTATTTCTGTCTATGTAGTTCTTCTCTTTCTGTTTCTCTTCTTTCTCTAGAGTTCGTTGTCCACCATGACTGACTGAGATCTATCTTCTACACGGAGACAACACATGTCGTAGGCACCCCACGACAGTCTCTTCTCACCCCCTCACACCTACACACCTCTCCATCGATCTTATACCCTCTATCTCGCACCAGCTGTTATCTTTATTTAATCTACCTATCTATAATCGATCTATCTATCTATCTTTAATCTATCTATCTATCTATCTTGTCCTTTGTTTTGTTTCGCCCTATTGAGATCTTTTCCAGCTATGTATTTCTGCTAGAGGGACTGACTTACTATCATCTCCAGTAGCTCTGAGGGGTGTGGAGAGAGGGAAGCGAGAGGCTATGACTTGCTTTTCTTCGTCTTCTTTCCCTTTCTCGCTTGTCTCTCGAGATGTGGCTGAGCCTCTAGAGAGCTGCTGCTGGACAATCCACTGGCCGATATAGATACACCTAGATATCTATATAGCTACCTGCGCCTATGGAGGTGCTTCTATCATATACAAATATCGATATGTCTCCTTCTTCTCTTCTTCAGTCCTCTGATAAAGCTAGTTTCCTTCCGCATTTCTTCTTCATTTCTTCTCTCTCCCTCTTTCTCTTTCTTGTATTTTTCGTGGCCTGTTTTCCTTTTTCTTTTCCTACCTATCTTTCTTTCTCTCCATCATTCCCCTCCTCTCCATCTCTTCTTTTTCTTCTCTTAGAGCGTCAGCTAGCGCGTAAGCTCGAAGAGGAGCAACGCCGCATGACTGTAGGGACGACTTTATCAGAGCTTACGGCCTTTACCGATACAGCTCTGGGGGTGTATGACGACGAGGGTGGGGAAGAAGATATTTCTATAGGGGGGAGAGGTCGACAGGCAGGTGGAGGTGGCCGTTCGTCGAATGCTCTGGGAATGTATCTGAACGCTGCTAGACAAGCTGCGGAGACAGCTAAGAAAGTCGATGAAGCTCTACAGACGGATCGAGCTATCTTCTCTAGACAGCAGAATCTCCTTCTGTCTCAACTCCAACACAAGAAAAAGAATGAAGAGACACGAAAAGCACATCAAAAGAAAAGGTAAGAAAACCCCCAAATATCACCATGGAGAGAGACACATACATATGCAGACATAGACATATATATATATATACAAACATACATATATGTACATACATAGACATATGTATATATATATCTATATACATACATACGTACATACAAACATACATACATGTACATACATAGACATACATACATACATATTCATTTATGTAGCTACATATCTGTATGTATATATTTTCAGTCGTACACGTAGCTCTATGTATGAAGGTCTATATGTATCTACTAGGTGTCTTCGTAACAGGGGTGGATTGTCTTTTTACTTCTTGTATTTTATTTAATCTTCTCCTCCTCCTTTCTATGAAGTACGTTGGAGTTTCTAAGAAAGCAGGGTCTCTCTTGGCACTTTCTTTCATCTTTACCTCTTTGTTCTTTTTCGTCGTCTTTCTTCTTTGTCTTTTCTTCCTTCAGAAAAGAAGAAGACTCAGATGCTGACTATGATGACATGCTGGGTCCAGATTCCCTCGGCTTATCTTCGGGGAAGAAGAGAAAGAATAAGAATAACAGAACGGACGAGAGAGATGATTTGGCTGAGCCGTCTGCGGAAGATCTAGAAGCTTTCGATGAATTGCTCCAGACACAGAAATCCCGAAAGATAGCGAAGAAAAAGCAAATCGAAGAAAGAGCGAAAGCGTTCGTTCCAAGCGTCCCTGAAGAAGTCGAAGGCCAGAGAGGTAGGGAGAGTCCCATGAGCCATCTCGCACATAGGCGCATGTAGACATATTATTGTAGCCGCATGGAGGAGACATATCAATGTAGATGGAGAGATAGATAGATGACTCCGGCTTGACGAGGATACAGGAAAGAGAAAAAGAGAGAAGCAGTCAGGCAGGAAAGAAGAGGAAAAAGTGGATCTTTTCTTCTACTGATCCTTCTCTTTGTCTTTCATAAGTTACGTCTGACTTCTTTCAACGGAGTAGCGAGCCGTAGTAGATATTGATAGCTCTCTTAGGAATACAGTCATAGGTACACACCATCTAGGCTGGACTATCTATCTCTCGCTACATCCATGTGTCTATATATCCCTATATATATATACGCATATATACATATATATTCGTGGCTAGATATTTATATGTATAGCTACATATCACTTTCTTGATCTCTGTACAGAGGTATGTGAATGATAGGCATTTATCCTTTATTCGTCACTTTTCTTTCTTCCTTCTCAAAAGAAGGTACCTCCACTTTCTCTGCTTTCCTCCGTTCTATCCGTTTTTCTTCTTTGTGTTGTCGTCTCTTCTTGTTCACAGCGACAACGAGACAGATCCTGAAGAATAAGGGATTGACAAGAAAGCGCAAGAAGGTGGAAGGAAATGCGCGTGTGCATAACAGAAGGAAATACGAAGCAAAGATGAGAAAACTTAAGGTGAGGAACGTGACTAAACAAGCACTCTTCTTCTTCTTCTCCTCCCTGACATATCCATCATTCAAACGGACATACCCACACTTCTGCCCCTCTCGATCTCTATGTGTCTCACTCTATATGTAGCTTCGTGTAGACGTTTCTGTACGTGATAGATAATACAGCTGTATGTGGGTGGTGTGCGTAAGTCTCTTTCTCTCTCTGTCTCTTCTATACTGGGGTATGAAGTAAGTGAAAGAAGAAAACATGTGCTTCTCTACGAGAGATGGCAGGATAGCTCCCATCTACGTGTATATATGTACGTATGAATATGTATGTATGTATATGTATGTATGTCTCCATCCATCATTTTCTGCATGTAGAGCTGCCGTCGTGTTCCTGTCAGTAGTCGTCTAGAGGCAGTCTCTGAGGCAATTGCAAGACCTTCCTCTTCATCGATTCATTCATTCCTCATCTCTTCTTTTTCTTTATCAGTCGAAAGCACTTCTTCTTTTTCTTTTTGTATAGATGCCTTTGTATGAGGGCATTTTGATACAACTACATCTGCCGCATCACTACAGCTCACACTCTCTCATACAGCCATAGACAGACTTCTTCTTCTTCTCACTTTTTTGAATGGAGCCTCTTGTCTTCTCGAGTTCTGTCTGGTGTGGATCGCTTGTGGTGTTCGTGGGTAGCTCTTTAAAGTAAATCTCTCTCTCTTTCTCGCTTCATATCTGGACTGTTTCTTTATCTTTCTTTCTTTTCTTGCAGACAATAAGAGGAGGCGAGAGAGAGGTAGAAGGAGATTCATACATGGGAGAAGAGAGCGGAATACGAGCCAACCTGAAGAAGTCTCGAAATCTCTCTTCTTAATCATCATCCTCTTCTTCGTTCTCAACTATTCATCTGCCCCCTTGCTTTCTTTCTGTCTCACTCTTTCTTTTTGTTCTTTTCTATCGACCGTTTGTTTATCTCATAGAATCTTTTTCTTGTTGGTGTCAAAGAAGAAGAGAAAGAAGAGGAAAGTTGTGAGGAGGAAGAAGGTGGGATTCGCTCCGCCCTCGTTTTTCTTCTTTGTTGACTTTTCCTTGTGTCTTCTTTTCATTCTTTCTTGGAAAGAAGAAAAACCTCACAGATGCCCAACGAGACTTGACTGAATGAAATAGAGAAAGTGGAGATACGAGAAGGAGCAAAGGAAGAAGGGATAGGTCACTGCCTACTGGCTAGATAGCTAGCTAGCTAGCTAGCAACTCGCTTTCACGGCAGAGAAGAGGAGAAGGAGGGAAGGCAGGAGATGATAGAGAATAGAGGATTGATAACGTCCTCTCTTTCGAGGAGCGTGGAAGGAAGTCTAATGCTTTTCTTTGCTCAGGAAGCACTAGAAGAAGGTAGCAGGAGACTCTACGGCTAGTCACATATCTATTACATAGATAGCTTGTATACGTCTTCATAGATAGGTCGATACAGATAGATAGGTACATACATACATTGAAGACAGACTCAAGAGAGACAGGTATGAATAGATACGTGTAGACAGATAGAGATAATAGATAGATCAAAGACAGATAGATAGATATAAATATTTCTTCCCTCTCGCCCGGATGTCTTCATATGCATACAGCGGTTAGGCCTATATATATATATACATGTATCAGGCTGTGCTATGAAGAGTGGCGGAGGGAGGTAAGGGAGAGGCGAAGAAGCTTTTTCTTTCCTTCCTTCTGTTGATAAAGGGGTTGTAGACAACTGTGTACAGATAGAAAGACTTAGGAAGTTTTGGACTTTCCCGGCGTCTCTTTAAGGAGTCTCTCTCCCTTCTCTAGTCGATTGCAGAATAGAGCAGCGAGAGGACCAGCAATAGAAGAAGAGTTTATATCATCCGTCCCGATAGAATGGACATACGTAAAGATAGAGAGATACTCGTGATCATCACAGAAAAGCGATGTATCTATGTCTGTACGTGAGGAGGAGTATGGGTCGCCTTTCTCTCTCTCTTTCCTGGAAGCCTTCGTTCTTATCGCTTAAGAAAGAAGATCAGGAAGGAGAAAGGTGTTACGAAGCATCAGAAAAGGAAGAACCTTCGGACGACCCTCCACGAAGGAGTAGTACCGATCACCCCGAATGTACGAAAAAGTGCATGTAAAGAAGAAAAGAAGTTGCTTTCTTGATCGGCTAGGAAATCTCACCGTGCTCATGCCTTCCTAGATCTCAGAGGAACAATGGGGACCTCCTTTCGAAGTGAATGGCTTTGTTTCTTTCTCATCTTACTAGTTAGTTGTTTCAAACCCCCCGCAGCACGTAGGAAGAACGTGAAGACGGTAGAGAGACCGAAATAGAGAGGAGTTGAAAAGGTGAATACCTCCAGGGCATACACCTCGTGAGGCTCTCCTCTGTATGACAAGGTTTAGGGTAGATAGATAGGTGTAGGCACAGAGAGAGATAGAGATGGATGGGTGCATATATAGGAGGGAGAGAAGTCGAGAGATATGTATACAGGCTTGAATGGACGACAGATGATAGGAGAGAAACTCGAGTACCCTTTGTGAATAGAGAGAGAGGGTCTGATTGAAGCAAAGAAGCTCATGGCAAAGAACACCTCTTGTTAAAGTAAGTAGCGGTCTTTATGATACTTTTCACGTAAGGGTGAACGTTTCACATGTTTATGAAGAAAAGAAAAGGAGTTGTGCTTGAAAGGTTTTCAAGCGAGAAGAAACTACCTTCTAGAGGTGACTATACACCTGAACCTGTGTAATCCTTGATGTACATACACACCGCATGAATAACTCAGTTCATGCATGCACCCACTTTCACATGAAGCACTCCCACTACTACTACTATTACCGCCTCCTTGTCTTCACTGGCCACCTATCTCATACATTCGCCCGCTGTTTCACGAATGAAAAGGAAAGAAAGAAGCCCTTTCTTTTCTCTCTTCCATACATCCGAGGCACTTCCCCAAGGATCCGAGAGTCAATGAAAGTCCACGGGGAGATTCAGGCCTGTTTGTTTTATATCAACCTCCATCCATAGACCTATGTTCATACAAGAAAGAAGAGCTATACATAGATCTAGGATGTATAGACACCATGGTCGCGCATTCACCATCACAACATACTTGTACGTACATATACACAGCTATATAGAGAGATATATACGATATATACACAGAGATACATACATATATATATACATGCATATACCTGTAGAAAAGTATGGCAAGAGAATCGCCTCTCCAGCCACACACAGGCCAAGCGAATTTGTCTACTGAAGATTCTTAGTGTCTTTCCCCACCTGCCTACCTGCCTATCTCTCTATCTCTTTATCTGTCTATCTCTGTGTATCTATCTACCTAGGTATGATGTATCTATCTATGTATCTATCTACCTCTGTACAAAGTATCTAGGAGAGGGCACTTGGAGTCTATCATGATGATCCCTACAACGCACTTTCTCTTTCTTTTCTTTCTCCACTTGAGAATATCTCTTTCTTTTTTGTCTTATGCGGCAGGTGGGACAGGCGTGGCACTGCTGTAGGGTTCAAGAGAGGAATGAACAGAATAGTCAAACTTCTCTGGAACGACGACGATCATATCTGTCCCAACAAAGTCACCTTCTCTTAACGTTTGCACTATCTCTTCTTCCTCTTCTTCTTCCTGGGTAATTTTCTTGGCCTCTTTTTTCTCTTTCATTGAGTCTTCCGTCACTCCCTTCTTTTCGCTTTCTTGTTGTGGTTTCTTTTCGGCATTATTAGTATCTTTCTTCTCTTCCTCCTCTTGACTTTCTTTTGCATAGCCATCCCATCCGACATTAAGAAGAGAGACAATTCGATACATGATACTTTCGCCGTGATCAGGCAGTTTCGCACAGAGGAGAGCCGTCATCGGAGCTTCTTCACTGTCGTACCACTGGGTGATATCCGAGGTAAAGATCGCTACAGCTTGCGGCTCATCTTCGTCTGTTGTTATATCATCCATACGGACTGTGAGATAGGTCGGCTTAGCTAAAGTTTTGAGATCTAAGGTAGATGGGAAATCTATTTCAACTTCGGTAGCTACACCGATATACCCTTCTTCCTTCACGCTCGAAAAGTTACAGGCAGCTTCATGTTTCGATTTCTTCATGGATTTCTTTCGAGAATCGGATGACAACGTTTGGGTCTGTCGAGCACTTCCCGATGAAGATGATGAGGAAGTAGTGCTCTGTTTCTTCTTCTCATTTCTTGATCCTGTCTGACCGGAGCGAGACCGACTTCTCTTCTTCTTATCTTCCTCGTTGTCTTTTCTTCCTTCCTTTCCTCTGTTCTCTTGATCTATATCATCGTCGTCGTCGTCATCGTCATCGTCATCGTCGTCGTCATCGTCTGGGATTTCTTGTGTGAATTTGAAGAGCCGAATGCGAATGTTTTCATAGGTATCGATGCCTGACTCGACTTCAGTTAGGCCGATATAATCTCCCGATCGCATCATGGAGTCTTCTGTTGGAGGTGTTCCGAGATTTAGACGGGCATGCAATCCATAGTTTTTAATTTTGCGGTTCTTTGGAAGTCTCGCGCAGAAAGCATAGGATAAAGAATCACCTTTCTTCTTATATTCATTCCTCTGAACTTGACGGAAATGCACAAACAAAATAGGCCGAGAAGACGTCTCTTCATTTGTCGCATCTTGAACCTCGATACTCAGATAGGTCGGATGAGGAAGATGATCGGGAATGGATGACTCCGACCCTTCATTCCATGTCAGGGTTCCTGAGAACTTCACAGCAATGCTGTTGGAGTTATTTCCTTCTTTGCTAAGATGAGACTCATCGCATTCCTCGAGAGATGGACCGTCAAGGAGCTCTTTCGCATACGGGATGTGCGCATTGTTAGGAACCACAGCTAACAGAACACTCGAGTCTTCTTCTTCTTCTTCTGTAGTTAGGGGACCGCTCCCCTCTTTTTGATTCCTCGTGTCAGAAGCACTATTTGCTTTCTTCTCTTGAGGCGCAGCTACTACTACGACAGTCGCAGGCGAGTCTAAGGAAAGGAATGAAAGGATGAGGAACAAAGCAACAGATGAAACAAGAGAAGAGATTCTCTTCTTCTTTCCTCCTTCAAGAGGAAAGGTGAATCGACTCTGAGGGGTGAAAGGTCGATGGTCTTCCGTCATCCTGATGTCGGATAGATCAAAATCCAAGAAGTTCGTGAAGTGAGAGTACTCCCTTAAGAAAGAAAACCTGAGAGAGAGAAAGTGAGACTGCGAAACCTGAGAAGAAAGAAAAATGAGAGAAAGAATCCACACACACAGACAGACAAACAACAGCAGAAGTGATCAGATATGAGAGAAAGACCAGTGTCAGTGACAATGAGAAAGGAGAATAAGAGAGTTAAGAGAAGAAGACCCTCGAATATCTGAAGAAAAGAAGAAAACTGTACGTAGAGAAACAGATGATCATGACACTGAGAGGTGCACGTTAACTTGGCCAATCACTGACTGTCTTCCTTCTTTCAAGTTAGAAGAAGAGAAAAAGAAGACCAAGAAGAAGAAAAAGAAGAGCATCACCCACCTGTCTCTTCTTTTTCTTCCGTCTAATCACCCCTTTCTGCAAGAAAGAAGAAAGACTGACTACAGGAAAGAAACAAGAACGAACGGTGATACACCTGTGATAGCGTCAAAGGCGAAGGAGCGCCCTTGGATAATGGATGATGGTACGAACGGGTTTGCGCGTGAAAGACGGGAAGATCAAAATGAGGTTTCTTATGGACGGGAGAGTGAGGCGAGGGCGATCACGTCTGCTGTTAGATTGTTGATAAGAAAAGGAAGGAGGGAGGGAGGTAGATTTCCCTCCTAGCTCGGGCAAAACATCAACCGGCTTTTTGAACAGAACAGCTCTTCTTCCAGCTCATCGCCAAAACAACACCGAGCGTTCTGATCTCTTCTATCGGGGGGGGTTTCCTCGTTTCTTATCTTTAAGCTTTCTTCCTTCGTTCGGTTATTTCTCTTCTTTTCTGACTCGAAGAAATCTAGGCTGGTCAAAGAGGGAGAGAGAGAAGCTGGATGACACCGTCGGTAGGTAGTTTGGACCATTGAAGAATGCAAGATACATACGCTTTTTTTCTCTAAGAGAAATGTCTCTAGATCCTCTTTAGCTCATGCGTGATTGAGGGGGCTTCACAGTTTCGCGAGAGAGCGACCATGACTCGACCGGCTGTGAAGGAGATAGAAAGAAAACGGTCGGAGAGAGTTACGTGTGTAGAACAAGTTAGCAGCACATGGATGTCCTTTTCTGGAGAAGTAAGTAGCTTAGGAAAGGTACTTTTTCTTGACTTTGCCTCGAAGTGCCTACTTCTTGTGAGAAGCGAAAGTTTGAAAGAGAGGGTGATGAGTCTGATCGTAGTCCAGCAGCGGATGTCTTAAGGGTGGGAGTTGAGTCGCACTGAAGGAGGTCAGAGATTCTTCTCAAGACAAGAGAATCATTATCTTTCTTCATACATTGGCGGAAGTTCTTAAAGAGATGGGTAAGAGAGTTAGAATGAAGAAAGAACCATCAAACCTTCACTTTTACCTAGAATGCTAGGCGCCTTCTCAGCTACTCTTATCAGTCTAGGTCTAAACAGCCCGGATGATCGTATCCTCGATTGAATTAGGTAAAGAGAACCTTTCTTTCTTACTTCTGTTTCTCATTCATTAGACGGCTCTTTCAATCAATAGTAAGACATAGGTGAGCTCTTACTCCGATGTTGGACGAACCCCGCAAAGAACTGATCTTGTCCTGAGAAGCTTCGGCAGGAGGGGGGGTGAGGTGTATGTACACTGAGCCGGTGCGTTAGGAAGGACAGAATCGACTGCAATGAAGCGAAGAAGATTCTTCTAAGTATCATCCATCTATCTGATCCTTTGGTTCTTATGGCCTATTAAAAAGAGAGTCTGAGTGAGTAGGAAAGAGGCGATTAACTTGGAGACCAGCTGCACTGACGTCATCTCCCTTTTGACGGAATTTCCTATCTCTTCTCAAGCTAAGAAAAGAAGCCCCCGTAGTATGAGTTAGAAGAACACTCGTACCCTCACTCAACTCTTCTTGTCTTTCATCATCTATTCCGCTCTACGCGCACTCTTCGAAAATCGGCCTCCGAGCTCTCCGAAAATAGATCTATCTATCTTTAATCTATCTATCTATCTTTAATCTATCTATCTATCAAATCTCTTTTTTCCTCTGAGATGGTGCCTCTATATGCACCCAGGAGCCAGACTTGCAGTTTTGTCTATATGAACAGAGAGAGAGAGAGTAAGAAGCGTTCCTAATAGTAAAGGCTCGAACGAAGTGCATATATATATATATACATATATGTATATATGCAGGTGAGTATGTATGATCTTCATGGGACTTAATATGTAGTAGTAGTAGTGGTAGCGGTTCCTTTTCTGTCGATATCCCCCACAGAGGAGAGACGCGAATAAGAAGTCACACACAGTGGTCGACCTTCTCCACTTCATGTAAGGCATACATGCATAAACTAACTCAAGAGGGGGGGGGGATAGGAAAGCGAATTTCACGACCACCCCCTCCGTCGCTTCATCTCTTCTTCTTTCTACGCACAGAGAGAGAAAAAGGAATGGAGGTGAGAAGACCTCTATCGATCTATCTTTCTATCTGTCTCCCTTTCTTTCTTTTCTTTTTCTCCTCCTCTCCTTCACTAAGAGAAAGAAGAGAAGCCTCAGTGTTTTTTCTCTCTGAATTTAGAATGACCTCTTCTATCAGCCACACTTTGGGTTTTGAGCCTAGAGAGAAAGAAGAAGATGTTTGAGGTGTACAGACACCTCTTGAGAGAAGCCCAAGAGAAAGGCTCTTCGTAAGGCTGATATGCCCCCAAACGCAGACAAAGACATCTTCTTCTTCTTCTTCAACTCCTGTCTCTTTCTTCTTCTTGTAGGTGAAGGGCTGTGTATGTCTCTCTCTCTAGTTATCTAGGTAGACTTTTCTAATATCTTTCTGATCAAAAGGAGCCTCTGTAAGCACACATCACCCCAGAAGACGCACATACACACATATCTATGCATACATACATATACATACATCTACGTATATCTCTTAGGTACAAATATATGCAGGTGATACGTAGGTCATCTATCTGTCTATCTAAAGAAAGATCCGACGCATAGGCAGAAGAAGCAACTGGTGTGATGTATCAAATACAAGCCGAGAGAAAGGAGCAGAGGAGGTAGATAGAATTCTCCTAGCTAAAGCCTTGCGTACAATCTGACGAGGCCAATGAAGACAACGACTGCATGCATTGCTTCTATAGACACACGAGATAGAGCTGGAAATGACCCCCACTAAATCTTTCTCCCTCCTCCCTAGTAGTGAAAGTTCACAGAGAAAAAAACTTGGCCCTATCACCCGTCTGAACGGCAGGAAGAGGGACAGAAGAGAAAAGAAAAATCCTGAGACAAAATCTCTTCTCGGCAGTGCGGGTTGATAGCCTTGATCATTCTACGACATCCACGGAACTCTTCCATAGATTCCATATGTTGTCTAGAGAACTATCTACCGATCCGTCTGTCTGTATCGATATATACATGTTTCTTGCTCTATATCTATGTCTCTCTTTGGGTATGGAGTGTATGCAGGTCTTCACGTGAAGGTAGATCTCTCTGTCTAAATGTAGAATGAACAGAAGAAGAAGAGAAACAGAGAGAGAGGAAGAAAGATACGCAGGTAGATAGAGAAAGGGGTCGACAAATAGATAGCTGTATACAAAAAGATAGATTGATACGACCAAGGAGAGAAGCGATAAGTATCACGGACGCATGCATGCTGTTGCTGAAGAGAACAGATGGGAAGAAAAGAAGAGAAAAAGAGAAAGAAAGAGATAAAGAATGATAAGGAAGATATGAAACACTCAAAGTCTCTGTGGAGATAGGTCCATACTCTCATGCACCTTACTGCAGTACTACTACTACTACTCTCTGCTACACTTCAGATTCATAGAAAGAGATCTACCACCTATCCACCTATATAGAGACACATAGACAAAGAGATAGACACAGAAATAAGGGCAAGAAAGAGAATGTGTAGGGAACGACAGTAGACAAGAAGGAAAGAGAGAAGAAAGAGAACGAGAGAGAGAGATGTATCCTATGAAAGATAGGAATAAGGAGAGAAAGAGAGAGAGAGTGTGGATGTCTTTCTTTTTCTTACTGCAGTGCGGACACTTTCGGTTGCGAGTTTTTACATTCTTCTCCAGACACGCTACAGCAGAGAGAGAGAAGGAGAAAGAAA
>NW_027152979.1:40868-50552 GCF_002600585.1 Cystoisospora suis
AGAAAGAAAGAAGAGAGAAAAAGGAAATCCAAGAGAGAAGTCAAGCACATATATAAAACGTACACATGTCTTTACGGAGAGAGAGAGATAGATGTGTGTATAGACGGAGAGGGGTAGGTCATTGACAAAGAGAAAGAAAGGGATGAAGAGAAAGACGAAGAAGAAGAGGAATTGTATGAGGAGAAATCTCTTCAACACAAACCCATCTGATCTTTTTTCTCCTTGTTTCTTCTTTTCTTCTCTGTGGAAAAGTTTCCTCATTCACTCTCCCCTCCATTACGATCGATTGCCCCTCTCAAGCGTAAGAAAAGGCGCGAGGATGAGAAGAGTCAAAAATGGCATGTGTATGAGACAGACAGACATTCAAACACCCGTACTCGTGAGAAGGAAAGTAAGAAAGAAGAAAAGAAAGAAAGGCAGGAAAAAAGAACGAAGAGCCTTCGCAATCTAAGCAACAAAGAGAGGCAGTAGCACTCGGGTGTACATACACATAGAAACTGATACATATATATATCTATCTATCAACAGACTGAAGAGCATAGCTATATATACACCAAAATACATATATATATATCTACCTCTCTATACTGATCAGTAGGGAGGTAGGAGAGAAGATATGAAGAATGCCGAAGTCCCTTGCGAAGTGTTAACGGCGACAGAAAGAGAAGAGAGAGACAGTAAGAGAAAGAATGAGAGTTGAGAGAGATAGAGAGAAGAAAGTAGAAGAAAGACGTCTTCCTTCCTCCATAGATTTCTTGCTTGGTCCCTATGATAGTGATAGAGACTTTAATCGCCCTTTGTTCACCTTGACAGAACATATGGCCGCACTTGCTAATGATGTGCGTCTTGAATCTCTCGTTGCAAACGAAACACACTAGACGTCTCTGCGGCAAAAAGAAGAAAGAAAGAAAGGAAAGAGAAGACGAAGAAAGAAAAGAAAAGAAAGGAAAGCAAACATGAAGAGGAGAACGTCAGAATAAACCAAGAAGAGAAAGAAGAATCCCTCGCCTTACCCAAACTGCGAAAATTGCAGATACACCCTACACAAAATTCATTCACTCATCATCTTTCTTCTTTCTTCTTCTTTTTCTTTTCTTTTCTTTTCTTTCTTATCTCCACGTGTGTTCGTTCGAAGTCTGTAGCCTGGATCGTTCTTATCAAAGTTGACTAACTCTCTCTATGCGCAACTTGAGATAAGTAAGAAGATATCTATAGGCGATCGATGTACGATGTATATACACTGCCACAGCAGAGAAAGAAGACGAGACAAGAGAAGAAAAGAAAGTTCTATCTCTCTCTCTCCCTCGTTATGATCTCCATTCACACCTTCAGCACTATGTAGAGTGTTCATTCGACCTCCCAAGGAAGACGAAAAGAAACACCAAGAAAGATAAAAGACTTCCCTCGTCCATGCATGCATTTGCTCTCTCTCTTTCTCTCTTTTCTACTCGAGTTGACTCTCTCTGCCTGTCTGGATTCTTTTCGACCGCTTTTGAAGAAGCTGGAAAAGACCCGTGAAGAGATCTTCTTCTTCTCTCCTGAGCTACGCCGCTCTTCCGGGATGGCAGCAACATACCGCATCCCCTCGGGTGTACATACACCTCGTACATACATAGTGTTCCTGTGTGACCTTCCATCTATGGAGATGGATAATGAAACCGGAAGAGGAAAAAGAAGAAGTTTTGATGACTTTATGAGTTTAAGAGACTCTTGGAAAGCCAGAGAATCCTTCTCCCTTTTGATGTCTCTCCTTCGCTTCCTCTTGTCTCTCCTCTAGTTCATCGTAGACACTTTTCACAGAGTTCTATCTCTCTTCACTGCAGGAGCTTCTCTATCGCGAGAAACTCTTGAGAAGAGACATGTATCTTATATGCTTCTCAGATACACCTCTCATCCTACAGCGGCTCGACATATGTGTATAGTCCAACTTGATGTGTACATACACTTCACGTCTCCCCTGGTAGATCGAGAAGAGACAGAGAAAGATAGATAGAGACACAGATAGAGAGATCTCTCAAGAAGAAGAAGGAATAAAGACAGTTCCCTAGAATTAACGCATACCCCTCTTCTTCCTCTTTATGCCTTACTCTCATGAGTTCATTCTCATCTTTTAGAAGTTGTAGATCCTTCATTGAAAGGTCGTCAAGCGCTGCGGTGTGAGCTGAGAGAAGAGAAGAAGAAAACTCAAAAGAGCCAGGGCCAAAAGTAAAGGAAAGTTAACGGGGCAGGCAGCGGTGGTCGTATGGAGACGCTCTACGGAAAGAAGCAAGAAATATCTACACATACATACATACATTCATACCTCCTCTTGTCTATAGCCTTTCTCATCCAGACCTTCTTATGCAAGAGAAAAGAGCAAGATATCTATCTCTATATACATAGAGAGTTTGTCTATGACCCTCTATAGGTCTTCATCGTCTTTCTCCCTCCGTCCCGAAGAAAGATGAGTGACCTCTGCTCTCAAGCCACGTCCACTTTAGATGAGGAGAAAAGGCAGGACATAGAGAACTGAAGAGATAGCGAGAGAGAGAAGAAAAGCAAGGAAGAAGAGAAAGAAAGGAAGAAAGAAAGAAAGAGAGAGAGATATCACGGCGGAGGGTAGGTCGGTTCTCTACCTCGCTTCCTGTCTTGTTTTTCTTCTTTCTGTTTAAGCTTTTCAATGCGCTTCTCGAGATCTGCTTTCGTGTCGACCAATTTACGAAGCTCGTTCTCAAGCAAAGTTCTCTTAGAGACACTCTCCTGGAATGATGCATCTAGTGCCTGCAGCATTACACAGAGAAACAACATACACACCCATTCACAGAGAGAGATGAAAGAAAGAAAGAGAGACGAAAGAATGAATGAATGAGGGAAAGAGTGACAGAGAAAGAGTAAAAGCGAACGAGAGAAAGAGAGAGAGACAATGAGAGAGAAAGAGAAAGAGAATGTGTACCAGGAGGGCAGTAGCAGTAGGAAGACTACTGCATTGAGGTGAACGTCGAGAGAGAGACAAAAGGAGGAAGAAGAAAGGCAACCAAAAAGGCGAATTCGACTAGAAGAGAAAGAAAGAAAAGAATGAATGGTTTCTATACCTCTCTGCTCTCGTCATTCTCTCAACCTTGACTTACCTCTTTTTACGCCTTGCCTTCTCCACACACAGACATCAACATATATACACATACATACACCTAGATGTCTACTTATACATACAGATATATACGGATATCTATACGTGTATATCTGAATCTGTATCTATCTATCTATATATGTATGTATATCTATAGGTGTATATCTATATCTATATCTATCTATCTATCTCTATATATGTATGTATGCGTATATACACTGCTGTCCGCATGGTTTGAGATATCTCGCGTTGTTTTCTACACCGTCTACAGAAGGACGGAGAGAGGCACGAATTTCCCTCCTTTCTTACTTTATTTGCTTCAATTACTGACGACAGTCTCGCAAGAGCCTCTTCTTTCTAAAAGGGGGGGAGACAGGAGAGAGCAGAGACAAACAAACAGACAGACAGAGAGAGACAGAGAGAGTCACACAGAGAGAGAGAGAAGAAGAAGAATGGAGCTGCTGTAATAGAATTCATCCTCTTCACGTAAGAAAGAAACAGAGATGAAAAGAGAGAAGAAAGAAAGAAAAAGAGATAGACAGAAAGACAAAGTCTCATGAGAATCTAGAGAGAAAAAAGTCAACTTTAACCACGTCGAGTAGTAGTCGTAGTAGTGCCAGTCACGGGGCAACCGTTCAGTTCAATCGCCGATATAGAACGAAACACCAACAAGACATCTAGCTAGCTAGCTAGCTGATGAGCTATCTATCTGTGTGGCTGGGCTCGGCTTGAACCAAAGGAGACGTTGGGGACGAGACTCATGAGCTGTCTCACCATCTCTAAGAAGAGAGTAAACATGATAGAGACAAATATATAGAGAGATAGACACCTCAAGATAGATAAGAAGAGAGAGAGAGAAAAGGAGATGGAGAGAATCGATATATCCCAGGAGAGAAGTGAATGAATGAATGACTGTATCGATGCTCGGAAGCCTATCCAACTTGAATTGTCTTAAGCTATGACACAAGGAACGAAAGAAAGAAAAGAAAGGAGGAGAGAAGAGATGAAGATTTACCTCTTTGAAGGTAGCATCTCTTGCAGCATGAATCTGATGATACGAAGCGACAACTTCCTCTCTCTGTTGATCTGCAATAGTCTACGAAGAAAGAAAGAAAGAAAAGGAGAAAGAAAGATACTAAAGTCCACTGTATCGACACCCCAACTGAGAAGAAAGTGTGCGAGTCATAGACAACCCTGCAATTCTCACAGAAAGGAGAGAAAGAAGAATAAAGAAAAAACACCTTGGAAAGAAGAAAAGCTAGCCGTGACGCAAAGAAAGAAAGAGAAAGAGAGAGAGAAAGGACAGCTTTACGTTCTGATGGATAGAGGGAGTTACTGAAGAAAAGAAAAGACGAGAGAGAGAGAAAGAAAAATGACAGCCTGATGAATTCAAAACGAGATAGATCAAAGATAGATAGATCGAGAGAGAGAGAAATAGAGCAGAAGGAAGGTTGAGACGTACAGAGAAAGAGAGATACAAAGATATTTCAAAGAAAGAAATGTAAAGAGATAGATCAAGAAAGAGAAACATATCCATATAGACAGATAAAACACAGTGAGATAATAGACAGGTAGACAGATCGAGACATGAGCAGACTGATAGAAAGATCGATACAGACACATCTAGACATGAAGATAGATACAGTCATATAGACAGACATCTAGCTAGCTAGATATCATGGAGTCCTGTCTACTAAAGGTCTGAACAGCTTGACAGATGACTGATACACACGAAAGACTGCATAGCAGACATCCTTCAGTCATGCGAAATTTCTTCTTCTTCTTTCTCTTTCTTGTTCTCTTTTCCCTCCTGCCTAAATCATCGCATATCTCTTTGAACTTCTTTTCCTTTCTCTCTCTCTCTCTCTCTTTTGAATCTAATTCAAAATGGATTGCCTAGTAGACACATCAGGTGTTCCTCTGTCTCCTCTCGCTTCTTTTTCACCATCTATGCATGCCTGCGTGCAGGAGAGATCTTACAGCTCTGGCGTTGGCTTGCTGAAGAGCATCGAGATAGGCGCGACAATTCGCCCCTGAATTCTGTTGCTCGTATTGCTGATGGAGAAGCAGAAGCTTCTGGTCGTGGAGTCGACAGATTCTCGAGAACATTTGCTGCTGCTGCCCAAAGCTCGCATTTCTGCTCCTCTGCTCGGCTAAAGCTTCGTCTCTAGACAGAAGAAAGGAAAAGACATACACAAGAAAAAGAAAAGGAGAGATCGAAAGAAGAGAGAAGGAGAGCGATAGAGAAAACAAGCAGAAGGGATGAAAAGACACCTGTTGAGAAGACAAAGAAGAAGAAGAAGAAAGGACAAGAAAAGGGAAGCGCGTGAATGGAGAGGTAGGTCATCCACATCTCTCCCCTCGCTGATATCTACGTGGAGGCTACCTTCAATCTATCTATCTTTCATCTGTCTTTACTCTATCTATACGTATAAAGAGAGACGTGTATGTTTCTCCTGAGAAGCTCCATGAAGAAAGGAAGATGACAGGAGGGTGCTAAAAAAGAGGAGAAACTGAGACAAGAGAGAAAGCGAGAGAGATGAGAGAGGAAGAGAGCGAGCGAGAGAAAGAGAAAGAAAGGAGTGAGAAAGAGAGGAAGAGAGCGACCGAGAGAAAACGAGAAGAAGACAGACAGAAAGAAAGAGAGAGACGGGAGTGTCTGGCAAGATGGCTTCTCGTATACTTTTCTTTGATTTGTTTGATGAGATGCTCGCAGAAGGTCTGACGTTCCTCGAAGGCTTTACTTATCTCCTCCAACTCCTCAGACACCCGGCCATACTGCTGTAAACGGATAGATTGATAGATAGATAAAGAGAAACATAGAAAAGGACATGGATAGATAGATAGACAGATTCATAGATAGGCGAAAAGAAACATAGGCAGCACTCACGCAAAACTGGACGCTCCAGACTGACAAGTGTCTGGATATCTACGCAGATAGTGACAAAGAAGAAACTGATCTTGGATTGATCGATCTATCTGTAAGTAAAAGGAAAGAACGAGGAGTACCACATCAACCTAAGTCTGAGAGAGAGACGACTTCATTGGAGTGTACATACACCCCCTCAGAATGACGAGGGAGGGCAGGGATTGTTCTTTCTTTCTTTTCTAAATGTCTCTAACGAGGAATTGCATGTGTACGTCGCCTCCTTCTTACTACCAAGATAGGCAAGAGAAACCAGAGGAGACGAAGAAGTCTCGTGCGTCTTGGAAAAGCCTTCGCTTCATTCCGACGAGGAAGGGAGAGAAAGAGTGCGAAAGGAAGTGAAAACGGCCGAACGTATGAATAGAAATATCTAACATGCATGCGGGGTATGAATGTGCATGAGCGCGTATGTCCATACATACAGTTTATGTACAGAGTGTGTGTGTATCATGCCTTAGTGCGGTTGACAGAGAGAAGCACGAAGAGAGAGAGAGAGAAGAAGAAAGAAGAGAGAGAGAGACATACCTGTCTTAGAGTAACGATTTCTGCATCTAGCTGGTCGTAATCCGAAAGACGTCTACGAAGAGCCTAGGAAAAAGAAGAAAGAAAGACAGAAGAGGAAAGATAGAAAGAGAATGGAGACAGAAGAAATGAAAGAAACAGAAAAGACAAGGAAGAAGAGCAGGAAGGAAGATTCAGTCCGTAGACAGGAGAGAAAAAGTTAAAGACCAAAGAAAAGAAGAAAAGAACGAAAGAAAAGTACGATCTGTAAGCGTAATCCCATCTGATCTTTGCTTGGTAGGTCATCCACCTCTCTCACTTCTCTTCTTCTCTCCTTCAACAGACATGCATACACACTGATACATACATCTATACATCTATACAAATATACAGCTGTATACACGTATATCCAGACACGAATCTATCCAGGTACACCACGATATGAAAAGAGCATCTATCTTCGATCTGTCTATCTATCTTTATCTAGCATTGATCTATCTATCTATCTCCAGTTCATATCTCCTCTACTCAATTCTTGCCTTCTTGGAGTGTACACATACCCATCCGACACCGGTCTCTCGTCTTTCCTCTTTCTTTTCCTCTTTCTTATACGTACGGAAAGTCATCTTTTTTCCTTTCTTCTTTCTTCTCCTCTTCACCTCCTCAGTCCAATCTTCTTCACACATACAAACCTACCTGTACATCTACTACATACACCTAGACACCTACGTCCCATCCATACACATGCATAGATACACACGTCCAGCTCTCCCGTGAGAGAGAGGAAATCATCTCTCTCTGACGTCCTTGCGTAGTTTCTTTTCTTCTTTCTCTTCTTTTCTTCTTCTTCTTGTGTGGTTTGATGCCTTACATCATTCTCAATCTTGAGTTTTGCAGCTTTCCACGCCTCTTCTTCTCCCCCTCCTTCTCCGGAGGCTCCCGCTGTCCCTGCAGCCTCGAAGAGGTCGACGCTACTAGCCGTGCTGTCTCCTCCTAGAGAGACAGAAGGCCTACGGCTTGTCCTTACAGATCCACCTGCAGAGAGAGAAGAGTTACTGAGGAGATTAGGAGCTTGACCTGACTCTTTTCCAACTGCAGAGACGTCATCTCTCCTTTCCTGTTGGGATGGCCCTCCTGTTGAGGTGTTCTTCTCATCTTGATTTGTCTGTGGAGAAGAGGGAGAGATCATCTTGGATGGAGCGACTTCATTCTTTCTCTCTCCGTGAGGAGCTTCTTCTTGTTTCGAAGACGGAAAACGATTCTCTGCTTCTTCTTCTTTCTCTCCTCTTCGACCACTCCGAGAAATCCCCGAAGACGCTTTTGAACTCTCTTGAGGAGATAAGGTCTTCATTTCACAAGAAGAAGAAGAAGGAATGTTCTCTTCTTCGTGTCCTTCTGTTTTGAGATCTCCTTTCGTCCTTTCAGCGGGTCTACCACCCTCGCCCTCTCTCTTCTTCATTACGTCTCCTTCTCCGGTTTTTCTGCATATTTTTGTCTGGAGATCTTCTTCTCTTTTTTCCTTTCTTTCTGTCGTCTCAGCTTCCTTACTGCTGCTCGTCTTTTCACTCTCGCACATCTCTTTCTTCTCATTCAGAGAAGAAGATGAGAAAGAAGGAGACGAGGCCGAGATTGATGGCTTCGTGAGAGAATCTTCAGGTGTATCTACACCTCCTTCTTTCCTTGCACTATCTTTCTCTCCTTCTCTTTCTCCTTCTCCTCCCCCTCCTTCTGTCTTTTCTCTCTGGCGTTTCTTTTCTTCTGTGATGAGATGGAGGTGAAGCTTATGAATAATTTCGTCCTGCGCGGGGAAGAAAAGAAAGCAAAGAAAGAATAAATTGATCAACAGGAGAGAGAACGAAAGAGAGGAAGAGAAGGAAGAAAAGGAGACGACGAAGAAGAAAGTCATTGAAAAGAAGATAATGCGAAACAAGAAAGAAGAAAAGAACGAAAAAGAAACAAGAGAAGGAGAGGAGCATCCTTGGAAAGAAGAAGATAAGAAAAAGAGAGAGAGAGAGAGACAGAAAGAAGAAAATGAATGAGGAGACGAGAGGAAGAGGAAGCAACCGAGAGAAGAAGACTCCTAGCGAGACGAGAAGTACCTCGCGCAACGTGTCCCCTAAGTCCAAGTGAGAGAAAGAAAGAAAGAAAGACAAAGAAAGAAAAAGAAAGAGAAAGATCAAAAGTGAACACCTTCTCACTCTCTCTACCTCTTCCTGCTTCTTTCCCTCTCTCTCTCTTTCTTATTCTATCTTCTTCTTTCTTTCTTTCTTACCTTGACCCGTACAACTTCGATGAGGCTTTGCTTCTCCTTTCGCATTCTCTCATTCCTCACTAGAGAAAGAAAGAAAGAAAGAAAAAAGAAAGAAAGAAAGAAAGAAAAAAGAAAGAAAGAAAGGAGAAAAACCAACAAGGAGAATCACAAAAACGATAGACAGGTCAAGACGCGAGAGATACTCCATATATATATATATATATATCATTGAAGCGTGAGAGAAAGATCTACGCAGAGAAGACAAGAGGGAGGAAAAGAAGAGAAAGAGAAGAAGAATGAACAATGTGCCTGTGAAGAAATAAATGAATGAGTGAAGTCTGTTTAAAGAAAGCAATGATCATCGGTGCTTCATGATGTACGACAGCCAAGTAGAGCGGCCTAGGGTGTATGTACACCCCAACAATGAGACCCAGCTACGGTGTACATACACCCTCCAACTATCATAACGATCAAAGACCCTCACCCCCATCCACTACTCCTCCTCTTAGCTATCTATTGCCGTCTTCTTCTTTTCCCTTTTCTTCTGCGGAGACTTCTTCTCTTTCGCTCTTTCGCTAGAATGTCTGAGAGGTGTAGAGTCCTTCCCTACGAGAGCTAATACATCGATACAAGCAATCTATTTCATACGCAGGCCAGAGGAGACAGTCTTCGAGAGCATAGGAAGAAGCGAAAGACCACTGCAAATCCACTTCTCTATATAGACAGAGAGATCTTCACTCTAAACTCAACATCTCATAGAGGAACGGGTTCATGGAAACGTATCAAACAAACGAAAAAGACGTAGACGAAAAGATACAGAGAGAGAAATAAAACGACAGATATAGGACGGATAGAGAGATACACATAATGACACACACAAAAGACAGATACATAAATATA